>NW_025408274.1:0-135831 GCF_905475395.1 Chrysoperla carnea
ACCCAAAAATGATCAAATTTGACATTTTTCGATAGAAAAAACATTTTTTGAAAATTTTCGATTTTTCAACATGAGAGTCATGACTATACAAATCATTGAAATTTTGATCCAAGTTAGTCAAAATGTATACATAGAGGTCCTTTATGACTAGACTAAGTATAAATAAGCCAAAAATGATCAAATTTGACATTTTTCGATAGAAAAAATTTTTTTGAAAATTTTCGAATTTTCGACATGAGAGTCATGACTATACAAATCATTGAAATTTTGATCCAAGTATGTCAAAATGTATACATAGAGGTACTTTATGACTGGTTTTAGTAGAAATAAGCCAAAAATGATCAAATTTGACATTTTTCGATAGAAAAAACATTTTTTGAAAATTTTCGATTTTTCAACATGAGAGTCATGACTATACAAATCATTGAAATTTTGATCCAAGTAAGTCAAAATGTATACATAGAGGTCCTTTATGACTGGACTAAGTATAAATAAGCCAAAAATGATCAAATTTGACATTTTTGGATAGAAAAAACATTTTTTGAAAATTTCCGATTTTACAACTAAAATGTCATGACCATACAAATCATTGAAATTTTGATCCAAGTAAGTCAAAATGTCTACATAGAGGTCCTTTATGACTGGACTTAGTAGAAATAAGCCAAAATCGATCAAAATTGACATTTTTCGATAGAAAAACATTTTTTGAAAATTTCCGATTTGTCAACATGAGAGTCGTGACTATACAAATCATTGAAATTTTGATCCAAGTAAGTCAAAATGTATACATAGAGGTCCTTTATGACTGGACTAAGTATAAATAAGCCAAAAATAATCAAATTTGACATTTTTCTAAAGAAAAAACATTTTTTGCAAATTTCCGATTTTTCAACATGAGAGTCATGACTATACAAATCATTGAAAATTTGATCCAAATAAGTCAAAATGTATACATAGAGGTCCTTTATGTGTGGACTAAGTATAAATAAGCCAAAAATGATCAAATTTGACATTTTTCGATAGAAAAAACATTTTTTGCAAATTTTCGATCTTTCAACATGAGAGTCATGACTATACAAATCATTGAAATTTTGATCCAAGTAAGTCAAAATGTATACAGAGAGGTCCTTTATGGCTGGACTAAGTAGAAATAAGCCAAAAATGATCAAATTTGACTTTTTTCGATAGAAAAAACATTTTTTGAAAATTTTCGATTTTTCAACATGAGAGTCATGACTATACAAATCATTGAAATTTTGATCCAAGTAAGTCAAAATGTATACATAGAGGTCCTTTATGACTGGACTAAGTATAAATAAGCCAAAAATGATCAAATTTGACATTTTTCGATAGAAAAAACATTTTTTGAAAATTTCCGATTTTACAACTAAAATGTCATGACTGTACAAATCATTGATATTTTGATCCAAGTAAGTCAAAATGTCTACAAAGAGGTCCTTTATTGCTGGACTAAGTATAAATAAGCCAAAAATGAGCAAATATGACATTCTTCGATAGAAAAAACATTTTTTGAAAATTTTCGAATTTTCAACATGAGAGTCATGACTATACAAATCATTGAAATTTTGATCCGAGTAAGTAAAAATGTATACATAGAGGTACTTTATGACTGGACTAAGTAGAAATGAGCCAAAAATGATCAAATTTGACATTTTTCGATAGAAAAAACATTTTTTGAAAATTTTCGATTTTTCAACATGAGAGTCGTGACTATACAAATCATTGAAATTTTGATCCAAGTAAGTCAAAATGTAAACATTTAGGTCCTTTTTGACTGGACTACGTAGAAATAAGCGAAAAATGATCAAATTTGACATTTTTCGATAGAAAAAACATTTTTTGAAAATTTTCGAATTTTCAACATGAGAGTCATGACTATACAAATCATTGAAATTTTGATCCAAGTAAGTCAAAATGTATACATAGAGGTCCTTCATGACTGGACTAAGTATAAATAAGCCAAAAATGATCAAATTTGACATTTTACGATAGAAAAAACATTTTTTGAAAATTTCCGATTTTACAACTAGAATGTCATAACTATACAAATCATTGAAATTTGGATCCAAGTAAGTCAAAATGTATACATAGAGGTCCTTTATGACTGGACTAAGTATAAATAAGCCAAAAATGATCAAATTTGACATTTTTCGATAGAAAAAACATTTTTTGAAAATTTTCGAATTTTCAACATGAGAGTCATGACTATACAAATCATTGAAATTTTGATCCAAGTAAGTCAAAATGTATACATAGAGGTACTTTATGACTGGACTAAGTAGAAATAAGCCAAAACTGATCAAATTTGACATTTTTCGATAGAAAAAACATTTTTTGAAAATTTTCGATTTTTCAACATGAGAGTCGTGACTATACAAATCATTGAAATTTTGATCCAACTAAGTCAAAATGTATACATAGAAGTCCTTTATGACTGGACTAAGTATAAATAGGCCAAAAATGATCAAATTTGACATTTTTCGATAGAAAAAACATTTTTTGAAAATTTTCGATTTTACAACTAGAATGTCATGACTATACAAATTATTAAAATTTTGATCCAAGTAAGTCAAAATGTATACATAGAGGTCCTTTATGACTGGACTAAGTATAAATAAGCCAAAAATGATCAAATTTGACATTTTACGATAGAAAAAACATTTTTTGAAAATTTCCGATTTTTCAACATGAGAGTCATGACTATACAAATCATTGAAATTTTGATCCAAGTAAGTCAAAATGTATACATAGAGGTCCTTTATGACTGGACTAAGTAGAAATAAGCCAAAAATGATCAAATTTGACATTTTTCGATAGAAAAAACATTTTTTGAAAATTTTCGATTTTTCAACATGAGAGTCATGACTATACAAATCATTGAAATTTTGATCCAAGTAAGTCAAAATGTATACATAGAGGTCCTTCATGACTGGACAAAGTATAAATAAGCCAAAAAAGATCAAATTTGACATTTTTCGATAGAAAAAACATTTTTTGAAAATTTCCGATTTTACATCTAGAATGTCATGACTATACAAATCATTGAAATTTTGATCTAAGTAAGTCAAAATGTATACAGAGAAATCCTTAATGACGGGACTAAGTATAAATAAGCCAAAAATAATCAAATTTGACATTTTTCGATAGAAAAAACCTTTTTGAAAATTTCCGATTTTACAACTAAAATGTCATGACTATACAAATCATTGAAATTTTGATCCAACTAAGTCAAAATGTATACATATAGGTCCTTTATGACTGGACTAAGTAGAAATAAGCCAAAAATGATCAAATTTGACATTTTTCGATAGAAAAAACATTTTTTGAAAATTTTCGATTTTTTAACATGAGAGTCATGGCTATACAAATCATTGAAATTTTGATCCAAGTAAGTCAAAATGTATACATAGAGGTCCATCATGACTGGACTAAGTAGAAATAAGCCAAAAATGATCCAATTTGACATTTTTCGATAGAAAAAACATTTTTTGAAAATTTCCGATTTTACAACTAGAATGTCATGACTATACAAATCATTGAAATTTTGATCCAAGTAAGTCAAAATGTATACATAGAGGTCCTTAATGACTACACTAAGTTGAAATAATCCAAAAATGATCAAATTTGACATTTTACGATAGAAAAAACATTTTTTGAAAATTTTCGATTTTTCAACATGAGAATCATGACTATACAAATCATTGAAATTTTGATCCAAGTAAGTCAAAATGTATACATAGGGGTCCTTTATGAATGAACTAAGTATGAGTAAGCCAAAAATGATCAAATTTGACATTTTTCGATAGAAAAAACATTTTTTGAAAATTTTCGATTTTTCAACATGAGAATCATGACTATACAAATCATTGAAATTTTGATCCTAGTAAGTCAAAATGTATACATAGAGGTCCTTTATTAATGGACTAAGTATAAATAAGCCAAAAATGATCAAATTTGACATTTTTCGATAGAAAAAACATTTTTTGAAAATTTTCGATTTTTCAACATGAGAATCATGACTATACAAATCATTGAAATTTTGATCCAAGTAAGTCAAAATGTATACATAGAGGTCCTTTATAACTGGACTACGTAGAAATAAGCCAAAAATGATCAAATTTGACATTTTTCGATAGAAAAAACATTTTTTGAAAATTTTCGATTTTTCAACATGAGAGTCATGACTATACAAATCATTGAAATTTTGATCCAAGTAAGTCAAAATGTATACATAGAGGTCCTTAATGGCGGGACTAAGTATAAATAAGCCAAAAATAATCAAATTTGACATTTTTCGATAGAAAAAACATTTTTTGAGATTTTCCGATTTTACAACTAAAATGTCATGACTATACAAATCATTGAAATTTTGATCCAAGTAAGTCAAAATGTATACATAGAGGTCCTTAATGACGGGACTAAGTATAAATAAGCCAAAAATAATCAAATTTGACATTTTTCGATAGAAAAAACATTTTTTGAAAATTTCCGATTTTACAACTAGAATGTCATAACTATACAAATCATTGAAATTTGGATCCAAGTAAGTCAAAATGTATACATAGAGGTCCTTTATGACTGGACTAAGTATAAATAAGCCAAAAATGATCAAATTTGACATTTTGCGATAGAAAAAACATTTTTTGAAAATTTTCGATTTTACAACTAGAATGTCATGACTATACAAATCATTGAAATTTTGATCCAAGTAAGTCAAAATGTATACATAGAGGTCCTTTATGACTGGACTAAGTATAAATAAGCCAAAAATGATCAAATTTGACATTTTTCGATAGAAAAAACATTTTTGAAAATTTTCGATTTTTCAATATGAGAGTCATGACTATGCAAATCATTGAAATTTTGATCCAAGTAAGTCAAAATGTATACATAGAGGTCCTTAATGACTACACTAAGTAGAAATAATCCAAAAATGATCAAATTTGACATTTTTCGATAGAAAAAACATTTTTTGAAAATTTTCGATTTTTCAACATGAGAATCATGACTATACAAATCATTGAAATTTTGATTCAAGTAAGTCAAAATGTATACATAGAATCCTTTATGAATGGACTAAGTATAAATAAGCCAAAAATGATCAAATTTGACATTTTTCGATAGAAAAAACTTTTTTTTGAAAATTTTCGATTTTTCAACATGAGAATCATGACTATACAAATCATTGAAATTTTGAATCAAGTAAGTCAAAATGTATACATAGAAGTCCTTTATGACTGGACTAAGTATAAATAGGCCAAAAATGATCAAATTTGACATTTTTCGATAGAAAAAACATTTTTTGAAAATTTCCGATTTTACAACTAGAATGTCATGACTATACAAATCATTGAAATTTTGATCCAAGTAAGTCAAAATGTATACATAGAGGTCCTTAATGACTACACTAAGTAGAAATAATCCAAAAATGATCAAATTTGACATTTTTCGATAGAAAAAACATTTTTTGAAAATTTTCGATTTTTCAACATGAGAATCATGACTATACAAATCATTGAAATTTTGATCCAAGTAAGTCAAAATGTATACATAGGGGTCCTTTCTGAATGGACTAAGTATGAATAAGCCAAAAATGATCAAATTTGACATTTTTCGATAGAAAAAACATTTTTTGAAAATTTTCGATTTTTCAACATGAGAGTCATGACTATACAAATCATTGAAATTTTGATCCAAGTAAGTCAAAATGTATACATAGAGGTCCTTAATGGCGGGACTAAGTATAAATAAGCCAAAAATAATCAAATTTGACATTTTTCGATAGAAAAAACATTTTTTGAGATTTTCCGATTTTACAACTAAAATGTCATGACTATACAAATCATTGAAATTTGGATCCAAGTAAGTCAAAATGTATACATAGAGGTCCTTTATGACTGGACTAAGTATAAATAAGCCAAAAATGATCAAATTTGACATTTTGCGATAGAAAAAACATTTTTTGAAAATTTTCGATTTTACAACTAGAATGTCATGACTATACAAATCATTGAAATTTTGATCCAAGTAAGTCAAAATGTATACATAGAGGTCCTTTATGACTGGACTAAGTATAAATAAGCCAAAAATGATCAAATTTGACATTTTTCGATAGAAAAAACATTTTTGAAAATTTTCGATTTTTCAACATGAGAGTCATGACTATGCAAATCATTGAAATTTTTATCCAAGTAAGTCAAAATGTATACATAGAGGTCCTTATTGACTACACTAAGTAGAAATAATCCAAAAATGATCAAATTTGACATTTTTCGATAGAAAAAACATTTTTTGAAAATTTTTGATTTTTCAACATGAGAATCATGACTATACAAATCATTGAAATTTTGATTCAAGTAAGTCAAAATGTATACATAGAATCCTTTATGAATGGACTAAGTATAAATAAGCCAAAAATGATCAAATTTGACATTTTTCGATAGAAAAAACATTTTTTGAAAATTTTCGATTTTTCAACATGAGAATCATGACTATACAAATCATTGAAATTTTGATCCTAGTAAGTCAAAATGTATACATAGAGGTCCTTTATGAATGGACTAAGTATAAATAAGCCAAAAATGATCAAATTTGACATTTTTCGATAGAAAAAACATTTTTTGAAAATTTTCGATTTTTCAACATGAGAGTCATGACTATACAAATCATTGAAATTTTGATCCAAGTAAGTCAAAATGTATACATAGAGGTCCTTTTTGACTAGACTAAGTATAAATAAGCCAAAAAAGATCAAATTTGACATTTTTCGATAGAAAAAACATTTTTTGAAAATTTCCGATTTGACATCTAGAATGTCATGACTATACAAATCATTGAAATTTTGATCCAAGTAAGTCAAAATGTATACATAGAGGTCCTTAATGACGGGACTAAGTATAAATAAGCCAAAAATAATCAAATTTGACATTTTTCGATAGAAAAAACATTTTTTGAAAATTTCCGATTTTACAACTAAAATGTCATGACTATACAAATCATTGAAATTTTGATCCAAGTAAGTCAAAATGTATACATATAGGTCCTTTATGACTGGACTAAGTAGAAATAAGCCAAAAATGATCAAATTTGACATTTTTCGATAGAAAAAACATTTTTTGAAAATTTTCGATTTTTCAACATGAGAGTCATGACTATGCAAATCATTGAAATTTTGATCCAAGTAAGTCAAAATGTATACATAGAGGTCCTTAATGACTACACTAAGTAGAAATAATCCAAAAATGATCAAATTTGACATTTTTCAATAGAAAAAACATTTTTTGAAAATTTCCGATTTTACAACTAAAATGTCATAACTATACAAATCATTGAAATTTTGATCCAAGTAAGTCAAAATGTATACATAGGGGTCCTTTATGAATGGACTAAGTATGAATAAGCCAAAAATGATCAAATTTGACATTTTTCGATAGAAAAAACATTTTTTGAAAATTTTCGATTTTTCAACATGAGAATCATGACTATACAAATCATTGAAATTTTGATTCAAGTAAGTCAAAATGTATACATAGAATCCTTTATGAATGGACTAAGTATAAATAAGCCAAAAATGATCAAATTTGACATGTTTCGATAGAAAAAACATTTTTTGAAAATTTTCGATTTTTTAACATGAGAGTCATGACTATACAAATCATTGAAATTTTGATCCAAGTAATTCAAAATGTATACATAGAGGTCCTTAATGACTACACTAAGTAGAAATAATCCAAAAATGATCAAATTTGACATTTTTCGATAGAAAAAACATTTTTTGAAAATTTCCGATTTGACATCTAGAATGTCATGACTATACAAATCATTGAAATTTTGATCCAAGTAAGTCAAAATGTATACATAGAGGTCCTTAATGACGGGACTAAGTATAAATAAGCCAAAAATAATCAAATTTGACATTTTTCGATAGAAAAAACATTTTTTGAAAATTTCCGATTTTACAACTAAAATGTCATGACTATACAAATCATTGAAATTTTGATCCAAGTAAGTCAAAATGTATACATATAGGTCCTTTATGACTGGACTAAGTAGAAATAAGCCAAAAATGATCAAATTTGACATTTTTCGATAGAAAAAACATTTTTTGAAAATTTTCGATTTTTTAACATGAGAGTCATGACTATGCAAATCATTGAAATTTTGATCCAAGTAAGTCAAAATGTATACATAGAGGTCCTTAATGACTACACTAAGTAGAAATAATCCAAAAATGATCAAATTTGACATTTTTCAATAGAAAAAACATTTTTTGAAAATTTCCGATTTTACAACTAAAATGTCATAACTATACAAATCATTGAAATTTTGATCCAAGTAAGTCAAAATGTATACATAGGGGTCCTTTATGAATGGACTAAGTATGAATAAGCCAAAAATGATCAAATTTGACATTTTTCGATAGAAAAAACATTTTTTGAAAATTTTCGATTTTTCAACATGAGAATCATGACTATACAAATCATTGAAATTTTGATTCAAGTAAGTCAAAATGTATACATAGAATCCTTTATGAATGGACTAAGTAGAAATAAGCCAAAAATGATCAAATTTGACATTTTTCGATAGAAAAAACATTTTTTGAAAATTTTCGATTTTTTAACATGAGAGTCATGACTATGCAAATCATTGAAATTTTGATCCAAGTAAGTCAAAATGTATACATAGAGGTCCTTAATGACTACACTAAGTAGAAATAATCCAAAAATGATCAAATTTGACATTTTTCAATAGAAAAAACATTTTTTGAAAATTTCCGATTTTACAACTAAAATGTCATAACTATACAAATCATTGAAATTTTGATCCAAGTAAGTCAAAATGTATACATAGGGGTCCTTTATGAATGGACTAAGTATGAATAAGCCAAAAATGATCAAATTTGACATTTTTCGATAGAAAAAACATTTTTTGAAAATTTTCGATTTTTTAACATGAGAGTCATGACTATACAAATCATTGAAATTTTGATCCAAGTAATTCAAAATGTATACATAGAGGTCCTTAATGACTACACTAAGTAGAAATAATCCAAAAATGATCAAATTTGACATTTTTCGATAGAAAAAACATTTTTTGAAAATTTTCGTTTTTCAACATGAGAGTCATGACTATACAAATCATTGAAATTTTGATCCAAGTAGGCAAATTGTATACATAGAGGTCCTTAATGACTACACTAAGTAGAAATTAGCCAAAAATGATCAAATTTGACATTTTTCGATAGAATAAATATTTTTAGAAAATTTTTGATTTTTCAACATGAGAGTCATGACTATACAAATCATTGAAATTTTGATTCAAGTAAGTCAAAATGAATACATAGAGGTCCTTTATGACTGGACTACGTAGAAATAAGCCAAAAATGATCAAATTTGACATTTTTCGATAGAAAAACATTTTTTGAAAATTTTCGATTTTTCAACATGAGAATCATGACTATACAAATCATTGAAATTTTGATTCAAGTAAGTCAAAATGTATACATAGAATCCTTTATGAATGGACTAAGTATAAATAAGCCAAAAATGATCAAATTTGACATTTTTCGATAGAAAAAACATTTTTTGAAAATTTTCGATTTTTCAACATGAGTATCATGACTATACAAATCATTGAAATTTTGATCCTAGTAAGCCAAAGTGTATACATAGAGGTCCTTTATGTATGGACTTAGTGTAAATAAGCCAAAATGATCAAATTTGACATGTTTCGATAGAAAAAACATTTTTTGAAAATTTTCGATTTTTTAACATGAGAGTCATGACTATACAAATCATTGAAATTATGATCCAAGTAAGTGAAAATGTAAACATAGAGGTCCTTTATGACTGGACTACGTAGAAATAAGCCAAAAATGATCAAATTTGACATTTTTCGATAGAAAAAACATTTTTTGAAAATTTCCGATTTTACAACTAGAATGTCATGACTATACAAATCATTGAAATTTTGATCCAAGTAATTCAAAATGTATACATAGAGGTCCTTAATGACGGGACTAAGTATAAATAAGCCAAAAATAATCAAATTTGACATTTTTCGATAGAAAAAACATTTTTTGAAAATTTCCGATTTTACAACTAGAATGTCATAACTATACAAATCATTGAAATTTTGATCCAAGTAAGTCAAAATGTATACATAGAGGTCCTTTATGACTGGACTAAGTATTAATAAGCCAAAAATGATCAAATTTGACATTTTTCGATAAAAAAAAACATTTTTTGAAAATTTTCTATTTTTCAACATGAGAATCATGACTGTACAAATCATTGAAATTTTGATCCTGGTAAGTCAAAATGTATACATAGAGGTCCTTTATGACTGGACTAAGTATAAATAAGCCAAAAATGATCAAATTTGACATTTTTCGATAGAAAAAACATTTTTTGAAAATTTCCGATTTTACAACTAGAATGTCATGACTATACAAATCATTGAAATTTTGATCCAAGTAAGTCAAAATGTACACATAGAGGTCCTTTATGACTGGACTACGTAGAAATAAGCCAAAAATGATCAAATTTGACATTTTTCGATAGAAAAAACATTTTTTGAAAATTTTCGATTTTTCAACATGAGAGTCATGACTAAACAAATCATTGAAATTTTGATCCAAGTAAGTCAAAATGTATACATAGAGGTCCTTTATGACTGAACTAAGTATAAATAAGCCAAAAAAGATCAAATTTGACATTTTTCGATAGAAAAAACATTTTTTGAAAATTTCCGATTTTACATCTAGAATGTCATGACTATACAAATCATTGAAATTTTGATCCAAGTAAGTCAAAATGTATACATAGAGGTCCTTAATGACGGGACTAAGTATGAATAAGCCAAAAATAATCAAATTTGACATTTTTCGATTGAAAAAACATTTTTTGAAAATTTCCGATTTTACAACTAAAATGTCATGACTATACAAATCATTGAAATTTGGATCCAAGTAAGTCAAAATGTTTACATATAGGTCCTTTATGACTGGACTAAGTAGAAATAAGCCAAAAATGATCAAACTTGACATTTTTCGATAGAAAAAACATTTTTTGAAAATTTTCGATTTTTTAACATGAGAGTCATGACTATACAAATCATTGAAATTTTGATCCAAGTAAGTGAAAATGTAAATATAGAGATCCTTTATGACTGGACTACGTAGAAATAAGAAAAAAATGATCAAATTTGACATTTTTCGATAGAAAAAACATTTTTTGAAAATTTCCGATTTTACAACTAGAATGTCATGACTATACAAATCATTGAAATTTTGATCCAAGTAAGTCAAAATGTATACATAGAGGTCCTTAATGACTACACTAAGTAGAAATAATCCAAAAATGATCAAATTTGACATTTTTCGATAGAAAAAACATTTTTTGAAAATTTTCGATTTTTCAACATGAGAATCATGACTATACAAATCATTGAAATTTTGATCCTAGTAAGTCAAAATGTATACATAGAGGTCCTTTATGAATGGACTAAGTATTAATAAGCCAAAAATGATCAAATTTGACATTTTTCGATAGAAAAAACATTTTTTGAAAATTTTCGATTTTTCAACATGAGAATCATGACTATACAAATCATTGAAATTTTGATCCAAGTAAGTCGAAATGTATACATAGAGGTCCTTTATGACTGGACTACGTAGAAATAAGCCAAAAATGATCAAATTTGACATTTTTCGATAGAAAAAACATTTTTTGAAAATTTTCGATTTTTCAACATGAGAGTCATGACTATACAAATCATTGAAATTTTGATCCAAGTAAGTCAAAATGTATACATAGAGGTCCTTTATGACTGGACTAAGTATAAATAAGCCAAAAATGATCAAATTTGACATTTTTCGATAGAAAAAACATTTTTTGAAAATTTTCGATTTTTCAACATGAGAGTCATGACTATACAAATCATTGAAATTTTGATCCAAGTAAGTCAAAATGTATACATAGAGGTCCTTTATGACTGGACTAAGTATAAATAAGCCAAAAATGATCAAATTTGACATTTTTCGATAGAAAAAACATTTTTTGAAAATTTTCGATTTTTCAACATGAGAGTCATGACTATACAAATCATTGAAATTTTGATCCAAGTAAGTCAAAATGTATACATAGAGGTCATTAATGGCGGGACTAAGTATAAATAAGCCAAAAATAATCAAATTTGACATTTTTCGATAGAAAAAACATTTTTTGAAAATTTCCGATTTTACAACTAAAATGTCATGACTATACAAATCATTGAAATTTTGATCCAAGCAAGTCAAAATGTATACATATAGGTCCTTTATGACTGGACTAAGTAGAAATAAGCCAAAAATGATCAAATTTGACATTTTTCGATTGAAAAAACATTTTTTTAAAATTTTCGATTTTACAACTAGAATGTCGTGACTATACAAATCATTGAAATTTTGATCCAAGTAAGTCAAAATGTATACATAGAGGTCTTTTATGACTGGACTAAGTATAAATAAGCCAAAAATGATCAAATTTGACATTTTTCGATAGAAAAAACATTTTTTGAAAATTTTCGATTTTTCAACATGAGAATCATGACTGTACAAATCATTGAAATTTTGATCCAAGTAAGTCAAAATGTATACATAGAGGTCCTTTTTGACTGGACTACGTAGAAATAAGCCAAAACTGATCAAATTTGACATTTTTCGATAGAAAAAACATTTTTTGAAAATTTTCGATTTTTCAACATGAGAGTCATGACTATACAAATCATTGAAATTTTGATCCAAGTAAGTCAAAATGTATACATAGAGGTCCTTTATGACTGGACTAAGTATAAATAAGCCAAAAATGATCAAATTTGACATTTTTCGATAGAAAAAACATTTTTTGAAAATTTCCGATTTTACAACTAGAATGTCATGACTATACAAATCATTGAAATTTTGATCAAGTAAGTCAAAATGTATACATAGAGGTCCTTAATGGCGGGACTAAGTATAAATAAACCAAAAATAATCAAATTTGACATTTTTCGATAGAAAAAACATTTTTTGAAAATTTCCGATTTTACAACTAGAATGTCATGACTATACAAATCATTGAAATTTTGATCCAAGTAAGTCAAAATGTATACTTAGAGGTCCTTTATGACTGGACTACGTAGAAATAAGCCAAAAATGATCAAATTTGACATTTTTCGATAGAAAAAACATTTTTTGAAAATTTTCGATTTTTCAACATGAGAGTCATGACTATACAAATCATTGAAATTTTGATCCAAGTAAGTCAAAATGTATACATAGAGGTCCTTTATGACTGGACTAAGTATAAATAAGCCAAAAATGATCAAATTTGACATTTTTCAATAGAAAAAACATTTTTTGAAAATTTCCGATTTTACAACTAGAATGTCATGACTATACAAATCATTGAAATTTTGATCCAAGTAAGTCAAAATGTATACATAGAGGTCCTTAATGACGGGACTAAGTATAAATAAGCCAAAAATAATCAAATTTGACATTTTTCGATAGAAAAAACATTTTTTGAAAATTTCCGATTTTACAACTAGAATGTCATAACTATACAAATCATTGAAATTTTGATCCAAGTATGTCAAAATGTATACATAGAGGTCCTTTATGACTGGACTAAGTATTAATAAGCCAAAAATGATCAAATTTGACATTTTTCGATAAAAAAAAAACATTTTTTGAAAATTTTCTATTTTTCAACATGAGAATCATGACTGTACAAATCATTGAAATTTTGATCCTGGTAAGTCAAAATGTATACATAGAGGTCCTTTATGAATGGACTAAGTATAAATACGCCAAAAAAGATCAAATTTGACATTTTTCGATAGAAAAAACATTTTTTGAAAATTTTCGATTTTCAACATGAGAATCATGACTATACAAATCATTGAAATTTTGATCCAAGTAAGTCAAAATGTATACATAGAGGTCCTTTATGACTGGACTAAGTATAAATAAGCCAAAAATGATCAAATTTGACATTTGTCGATAGAAAAAACATTTTTTGAAAATTTTCGATTTTTCCACATGAGAGTCATGACTATACAAATCATTGAAATTTTGATCCAAGTAAGTCAAAATGTATACATAGAGGCCCATCATGACTGGACTAAGTAGAAATAAGCCAAAAATGATCCAATTTGACATTTTTCGATAGAAAAAACATTTTTTGAAAATTTTCGATTTTTCAACATGAGAGTCATGACTATACAAATTATTGAAATTTTGATCCAAGTAAGTCAAAATGTATACATAGAGGTCCTTTATGACTGGACTAAGTATAAATAAGCCAAAAATGATCAAATTTGACATTTTTCGATAGAAAAAACATTTTTTGAAAATTTTCGATTTTTCAACATGAGAATCATGACTATACAAATCATTGAAATTTTGATCCAAGTAAGTCAAAATGTATACATAGAGGTCCTTTATGACTGGACTACGTAGAAATAAGCCAAAACTGATCAAATTTGACATTTTTCGATAGAAAAAACATTTTTTGAAAATTTTCGATTTTTCAACATGAGAGTCATGACTATACAAATCATTGAAATTTTGATCCAAGTAAGTCAAAATGTATACATAGAGGTCCTTTATGACTGGACTAAGTATAAATAAGCCAAAAATGATCAAATTTGACATTTTTCGATAGAAAAAACATTTTTTGAAAATTTCCGATTTTACAACTAAAATGTCATGACTATACAAATCATTGAAATTTTGATCCAAGTAAGTCAAAATGTATACATAGAGGTCCTTTATGACTGCACTACGTAGAAATAAGCCAAAAATGATCAAATTTGACATTTTTCGATAGAAAAAACATTTTTTGAAAATTTTCGATTTTTCAACATGAGAGTCATGACTATACAAATCATTGAAATTTTGATCCAAGTAAGTCAAAATGTATACATAGAGGTCCTTTATGACTGGACTAAGTATAAATAAGCCAAAAATGATCAAATTTGACATTTTTCAATAGAAAAAACATTTTTTGAAAATTTTCGATTTTTCAACATGAGAGTCATGACTATACAAATCATTGAAATTTTGATCCAAGTAAGTCAAAATGTATACATAGAGGTCCTTAATGACGGGACTAAGTATAAATAAGCCAAAAATAATCAAATTTGACATTTTTCGATAGAAAAAACATTTTTTGAAAATTTCCGATTTTACAACTAGAATGTCATAACTATACAAATCATTGAAATTTTGATCCAAGTAAGTCAAAATGTATACATAGAGGTCCTTTATGACTGGACTACGTAGAAATAAGCCAAAACTGATCAAATTTGACATTTTTCGATGGAAAAAACATTTTTTGAAAATTTTCGATTTTTCAACATGAGAGTCATGACTATACAAATCATTGAAATTTTGATCCAAGTAAGTCAAAATGTATACATAGAGGTCCTTTATGACTGGACTAAGTTTAAATAAGCCAAAAATGATCAAATTTGACATTTTTCGATAGAAAAAACATTTTTTGAAAATTTCCGATTTTACAACTAGAATGTCATGACTATACAAATCATTGAAATTTTGATCCAAGTAAGTCAAAATGTATACTTAGAGGTCCTTTATGACTGGACTACGTAGAAATAAGCCAAAAATGATCAAATTTGACATTTTTCGATAGAAAAAACATTTTTTGAAAATTTTCGATTTTTCAACATGAGAGTCATGACTATACAAATCATTGAAATTTTGATCCAAGTAAGTCAAAATGTATACATAGAGGTCCTTAATGACGGGCCTAAGTATAAATAAGCCAAAAATAATCAAATTTGACATTTTTCGATAGAAAAAACATTTTTTGAAAATTTCCGATTTTACAACTAGAATGTCATAACTATACAAATCATTGAAATTTTGATCCAAGTAAGTCAAAATGTATACATAGAGGTCCTTTATGACTGGACTAAGTATTAATAAGCCAAAAATGATCAAATTTGACATTTTTCGATAAAAAAAAACATTTTTTGAAAATTTTCTATTTTTCAACATGAGAATCATGACTGTACAAATCATTGAAATTTTGATCCTGGTAAGTCAAAATGTATACATAGAGGTCCTTTATGAATGGACTAAGTATAAATACGCCAAAAAAGATCAAATTTGACATTTTTCGATAGAAAAAACATTTTTTGAAAATTTTCGATTTTCAACATGAGAATCATGACTATACAAATCATTGAAATTTTGATCCAAGTAAGTCAAAATGTATACATAGAGGTCCTT
Organism: Chrysoperla carnea; assembly: GCF_905475395.1. Taxonomy (NCBI): domain Eukaryota; kingdom Metazoa; phylum Arthropoda; class Insecta; order Neuroptera; family Chrysopidae; genus Chrysoperla; species Chrysoperla carnea. The sequence continues at coordinate 16,301 of NW_025408274.1, forward strand.
TATGACTGGACTAAGTATAAATAAGCCAAAAATGATCAAATTTGACATTTTTCGATAGAAAAAACATTTTTTGAAAATTTTCGATTTTTCCACATGAGAGTCATGACTATACAAATCATTGAAATTTTGATCCAAGTAAGTCAAAATGTATACATAGAGGCCCATCATGACTGGACTAAGTAGAAATAAGCCAAAAATGATCCAATTTGACATTTTTCGATAGAAAAAACATTTTTTGAAAATTTTCGATTTTTCAACATGAGAGTCATGACTATACAAATTATTGAAATTTTGATCCAAGTAAGTCAAAATGTATACATAGAGGTCCTTTATGACTGGACTAAGTATAAATAAGCCAAAAATGATCAAATTTGACATTTTTCGATATAAAAAACATTTTTTGAAAATTTTCGATTTTTCAACATGAGAATCATGACTATACAAATCATTGAAATTTTGATCCAAGTAAGTCAAAATGTATACATAGAGGTCCTTTAAGACTGGACTACGTAGAAATAAGCCAAAACTGATCAAATTTGACATTTTTCGATAGAAAAAACATTTTTTGAAAATTTTCGATTTTTCAACATGAGAGTCATGACTATACAAATCATTGAAATTTTGATCCAAGTAAGTCAAAATGTATACATAGAGGTCCTTTATGACTGGACTAAGTATAAATAAGCCAAAAATGATCAAATTTGACATTTTTCGATAGAAAAAACATTTTTTGAAAATTTCCGATTTTACAACTAAAATGTCATGACTATACAAATCATTGAAATTTTGATCCAAGTAAGTCAAAATGTATACATAGAGGTCCTTTATGACTGCACTACGTAGAAATAAGCCAAAAATGATCAAATTTGACATTTTTCGATAGAAAAAACATTTTTTGAAAATTTTCGATTTTTCAACATGAGAGTCATGACTATACAAATCATTGAAATTTTGATCCAAGTAAGTCAAAATGTATACATAGAGGTCCTTTATGACTGGACTAAGTATAAATAAGCCAAAAATGATCAAATTTGACATTTTTCAATAGAAAAAACATTTTTTGAAAATTTCCGATTTTACAACTAGAATGTCATGACTATACAAATCATTGAAATTTTGATCCAAGTAAGTCAAAATGTATACATAGAGGTCCTTAATGACGGGCCTAAGTATAAATAAGCCAAAAATAATCAAATTTGACATTTTTCGATAGAAAAAACATTTTTTGAAAATTTCCGATTTTACAACTAGAATGTCATAACTATACAAATCATTGAAATTTTGATCCAAGTAAGTCAAAATGTATACATAGAGGTCCTTTATGACTGGACTAAGTATTAATAAGCCAAAAATGATCAAATTTGACATTTTTCGATAAAAAAAAACATTTTTTGAAAATTTTCTATTTTTCAACATGAGAATCATGACTGTACAAATCATTGAAATTTTGATCCTGGTAAGTCAAAATGTATACATAGAGGTCCTTTATGAATGGACTAAGTATAAATACGCCAAAAAAGATCAAATTTGACATTTTTCGATAGAAAAAACATTTTTTGAAAATTTTCGATTTTCAACATGAGAATCATGACTATACAAATCATTGAAATTTTGATCCAAGTAAGTCAAAATGTATACATAGAGGTCCTTTATGACTGGACTAAGTATAAATAAGCCAAAAATGATCAAATTTGACATTTTTCGATAGAAAAAACATTTTTTGAAAATTTTCGATTTTTCCACATGAGAGTCATGACTATACAAATCATTGAAATTTTGATCCAAGTAAGTCAAAATGTATACAAAGAGGTCCATTATGACTGGACTAAGTATAAATAAGCCAAAAATGATCAAATTTGGCATTTTTCGATAGAAAAAACAATTTTTGAAAATTTCCGAATTTACAACTAAAATGTCATGACTATACAAATCATTGAAATTTTGATCCAAGTAAGTCAAAATGTAAACATAGAAGTCCTTTATGACTGTACTAAGTATAAATAAGCCAAAAATGATCAAATTTGGCATTTTTCGATAGAAAAAACATTTTTTGAAAATTATCGATTTTTCAACATGAGGGTCATGACTATACAAATCATTGAAATTTTGATCCAAGTAAGTCAAAATGTATACATAGAGGTCCTTTATGACTGGAATAAGAAGAAATAAGCCAAAAATGATCAACTTTGGCATTTTTCGATAGAAAAAAACATTTTTTGAAAATTTTCGATTTTTCAACATGAGAGTCATGACTATACAAATCATTGAAATTTTGATCCAAGTAAGTCAAAATGTATACACAGAGGTCCTTTACGACTGGACTAAGTATAAATAAGCCAAAAATGATTCAATTTGACATTTTTCGATAGAAAAAACATTTTTGAAAATTTTCGATATTTCAACATGAGAGTCATGACTATACAAATCATTGAAATTTTGATCCAAGAAAGTCAAAATGTATACAAAGAGGTCCTTTATGACTGGACTAAGTATAAATAAGCCAAAAGTGATCAAATTTGACATTTTTCGATAGAAAAAACATTTTTTGAAAATTTTCGATTTTTCAACATGCGAGTCATGACTATACAAATCATTGAAATTTTGATCCAAGTAAGTCAAAATGTATACACAGAGGTCCTTTATGACTGGAATAAGAAGAAATAAGCCAATATTGATCAAATTTGACATTTTTCGATAGAAAAAACATTTTTTGAAAATTTTCGATTTTTCAACATGAGAGTCATGACTATACAAATCATTGAAATTTTGATCCAAGTAAGTCAAAATGTATACATAGAGGTCCTTTATGACTGGAATAAGAAGAAATAAGCCAAAAATGATCAAATTTGACATTTTTCGATAGAAAAAACATTTTTTGAAAATTTTCGATTTTTCAACATGAGAGTCATGACTATACAAATCATTGAAATTTTGATCCAAGTAAGTCAAAATGTATACATAGAGGTCCTTAATGACTGGACTAAGTATAAATAAGCCAAAAGTGATCAAATTTGACATTTTTCGATAGAAAAAACATTTTTTGAAAATTTTCGATTTTTCAACATGCGAGTCATGACTATACAAATCATTGAAATTTTGATCCAAGTAAGTCAAAATGTATACATAGAGGTCCTTTATGACTGGACTAATTATAAATAAGCCAAAAATGATCAAATTTGACGTTTTTCGATAGGAAAAACATTTTTTGAAAATTTTCGATTTTACAACTAAAATGTCATGACTATACAAATCATTGAAATTTTGATCCAAGTAAGTCAAAATGTATACAGAGAGGTCCTTTATGACTGGACTAAGTATAAATAAGCCAAAAATGATTAAATTTGGCATTTTTCGATAGAAAAAACAATTTTTGAAAATTTCCGAATTTACAACTAAAATGTCATGACTATACAAATCATTGAAATTTTGATCCAAGTAAGTCAAAATGTATACATAGAGGTCCTTTATGACTGGAATAAGAAGAAATAAGCCAAAAATGATCAAATTTGACATTTTTCGATAGAAAAAACATTTTTTGAAAATTTTCGATTTTTCAACATGAGAGTCATGACTATACAAATCATTGAAATTTTGATCCAAGTAAGTCAAAATGTTTACACAGAGGTCCTTTATGACTGGTCTAAGTATAAATAAGCCAAAAATGATTCAATTTGACATTTTTCGATAGAAAAAACAATTTTTGAAAATTTTCGATTTTTTAAACATGAGAGTCATGACTATACAAATCATTGAAATTTTGATCCAAGTAAGTCAAAATGTATACATAGAGGTCCTTTATGACTGGACTAAGTATAAATAAGCCAAAAATGATTCAATTTGACATTTTTCGATAGAAAAAACATTTTTTGAAAATTTTCGATTTTTCAACATGCGAGTCATGACTATACAAATCATTGAAATTTTGATCCAAGTAAGTCAAAATGTATACATAGAGGTCCTTTATGACTGGACTAATTATAAATAAGCCAAAAATGATCAAATTTGACATTTTTCGATAGGAAAAACATTTTTTGAAAATTTTCGATTTTACAACTAAAATGTCATGACTATACAAATCATTGAAATTTTGATCCAAGTAAGTCAAAATGTATACAGAGAGGTCCTTTATGACTGGACTAAGTATAAATAAGCCAAAAATGATCAAATTTGGCATTTTTCGATAGAAAAAACAATTTTTGAAAATTTCCGAATTTACAACTAAAATGTCATGACTATACAAATCATTGAAATTTTGATCCAAGTAAGTCAAAATGTATACACAGAGGTCCTTTATGACTGGACTAAGTATAAATTAGCCAAAAAATGATCAAATTTGACATTTTTCGATAGAAAAAACATTTTTTGAAAATTTTCGATTTTTCAACATGAGAGTCATGACTATACAAATCATTGAAATTTTGATCCAAGTAAGTCAAAATGTATACACAGAGGTCCTTTATGACTGGACTAAGTATAAAAAAGCCCAAAATGATTCAATTTGACATTTTTCGATAGAAAAAAGAATTTTAGAAAATTTTCGATTTTTTTAAACATGAGAGCCATGACTATACAAATCATTGAAATTTTGATCCAAGTAAGGCAAAATGTATACATAGAGGTCCTTTATGACTGGACTAAGTATAAATAAGCCAAAAATGATTCAATTTGACATTTTTCGATAGAAAAAACATTTTTTGAAAATTTTCGATTTTTCAACATGAGAGTCACGACTATAGAAATCATTGAAATTTTGATCCAAGTAAGTCAAAATGTATACATAGAGGTCCTTTATGACTGGACTAAGTATAAATAAGCCAAAAAATGATCACATTTGGCATTTTTCGATAGAAAAAACATTTTTTGAAAATTTTCGATTTTTCAACATGAGAGTCATGACTATACAAATCATTGAAATTTTGATCCAAGTAAGTCAAAATGTAAACATAGAAGTCCTTTATGACTGGACTAAGTATAAATAAGCCAAAACTGATCAAATTTGACATTTTTCGATAGAAAAAACATTTTTTGAAAATTTTCGATTTTTCTACATGAGAGTCATGACTATACAAATCATTGAAATTTTGATCAATTTTAAGTCAAAATGTATACATAGAGGTCCTTTATGACTGGACTAATTATAAATAAGCCAAAAATGATCAAATTTGACGTTTTTCGATAGGAAAAACATTTTTTGAAAATTTTCGATTTTACAACTAAAATGTCATGACTATACAAATCATTGAAATTTTGATCCAAGTAAGTCAAAATGTATACAGAGAGGTCCTTTATGACTGGACTAAGTATAAATAAGCCAAAAATGATTAAATTTGGCATTTTTCGATAGAAAAAACAATTTTTGAAAATTTCCGAATTTACAACTAAAATGTCATGACTATACAAATCATTGAAATTTTGATCCAAGTAAGTCAAAATGTATACATAGAGGTCCTTTATGACTGGAATAAGAAGAAATAAGCCAAAAATGATCAAATTTGACATTTTTCGATAGAAAAAACATTTTTTGAAAATTTTCGATTTTTCAACATGAGAGTCATGACTATACAAATCATTGAAATTTTGATCCAAGTAAGTCAAAATGTTTACACAGAGGTCCTTTATGACTGGTCTAAGTATAAATAAGCCAAAAATGATTCAATTTGACATTTTTCGATAGAAAAAACAATTTTTGAAAATTTTCGATTTTTTAAACATGAGAGTCATGACTATACAAATCATTGAAATTTTGATCCAAGTAAGTCAAAATGTATACATAGAGGTCCTTTATGACTGGACTAAGTATAAATAAGCCAAAAATGATTCAATTTGACATTTTTCGATAGAAAAAACATTTTTTGAAAATTTTCGATTTTTCAACATGCGAGTCATGACTATACAAATCATTGAAATTTTGATCCAAGTAAGTCAAAATGTATACATAGAGGTCCTTTATGACTGGACTAATTATAAATAAGCCAAAAATGATCAAATTTGACATTTTTCGATAGGAAAAACATTTTTTGAAAATTTTCGATTTTACAACTAAAATGTCATGACTATACAAATCATTGAAATTTTGATCCAAGTAAGTCAAAATGTATACAGAGAGGTCCTTTATGACTGGACTAAGTATAAATAAGCCAAAAATGATCAAATTTGGCATTTTTCGATAGAAAAAACAATTTTTGAAAATTTCCGAATTTACAACTAAAATGTCATGACTATACAAATCATTGAAATTTTGATCCAAGTAAGTCAAAATGTATACAGAGAGGTCCTTTATGACTGGACTAAGTATAAATAAGCCAAAAATGATCAACTTTGGCATTTTTCGATAGAAAAAACAATTTTTGAAAATTTCCGAATTTACAACTAAAATGTCATGACTATACAAATCATTGAAATTTTGATCCAAGTAAGTCAAAATGTATACACAGAGGTCCTTTATGACTGGACTAAGTATAAATTAGCCAAAAATGATCAAATTTGACATTTTTCGATAGAAAAAACATTTTTTGAAAATTTTCGATTTTTCAACATGAGAGTCATGACTATACAAATCATTGAAATTTTGATCCAAGTAAGTCAAAATGTATACACAGAGGTCCTTTATGACTGGACTAAGTATAAATAAGCCCAAAATGATTCAATTTGACATTTTTCGATAGAAAAAAGAATTTTAGAAAATTTTCGATTTTTTAAACATGAGAGCCATGACTATACAAATCATTGAAATTTTGATCCAAGTAAGGCAAAATGTATACATAGAGGTCCTTTATGACTGGACTAAGTATAAATAAGCCAAAAATGATTCAATTTGACATTTTTCGATAGAAAAAACATTTTTTGAAAATTTTCGATTTTTCAACATGAGAGTCACGACTATAGAAATCATTGAAATTTTGATCCAAGTAAGTCAAAATGTATACATAGAGGTCCTTTATGACTGGACTAAGTATAAATAAGCCAAAAATGATCACATTTGGCATTTTTCGATAGAAAAAACATTTTTTGAAAATTTTCGATTTTTCAACATGAGAGTCATGACTATACAAATCATTGAAATTTTGATCCAAGTAAGTCAAAATGTAAACATAGAAGTCCTTTATGACTGGACTAAGTATAAATAAGCCAAAACTGATCAAATTTGACATTTTTCGATAGAAAAAACATTTTTTGAAAATTTTCGATTTTTCTACATGAGAGTCATGACTATACAAATCATTGAAATTTTGATCAATTTAAGTCAAAATGTATACATAGAGGTCCTTTATGACTGGACTAATTATAAATAAGCCAAAAATGATCAAATTTGACGTTTTTCGATAGGAAAAACATTTTTTGAAAATTTTCGATTTTACAACTAAAATGTCATGACTATACAAATCATTGAAATTTTGATCCAAGTAAGTCAAAATGTATACAGAGAGGTCCTTTATGACTGGACTAAGTATAAATAAGCCAAAAATGATTAAATTTGGCATTTTTCGATAGAAAAAACAATTTTTGAAAATTTCCGAATTTACAACTAAAATGTCATGACTATACAAATCATTGAAATTTTGATCCAAGTAAGTCAAAATGTATACATAGAGGTCCTTTATGACTGGAATAAGAAGAAATAAGCCAAAAATGATCAAATTTGACATTTTTCGATAGAAAAAACATTTTTTGAAAATTTTCGATTTTTCAACATGAGAGTCATGACTATACAAATCATTGAAATTTTGATCCAAGTAAGTCAAAATGTTTACACAGAGGTCCTTTATGACTGGTCTAAGTATAAATAAGCCAAAAATGATTCAATTTGACATTTTTCGATAGAAAAAACAATTTTTGAAAATTTTCGATTTTTTAAACATGAGAGTCATGACTATACAAATCATTGAAATTTTGATCCAAGTAAGTCAAAATGTATACATAGAGGTCCTTTATGACTGGACTAAGTATAAATAAGCCAAAAATGATTCAATTTGACATTTTTCGATAGAAAAAACATTTTTTGAAAATTTTCGATTTTTCAACATGAGAGTCATGATTATACAAATCATTGAAATTTTGATCCAAGTAAGTCAAAATGTATACATAGAGGTCCTTTATGACTGGACTAATTATAAATAAGCCAAAAATGATCAAATTTGACATTTTTCGATAGGAAAAACATTTTTTGAAAATTTTCGATTTTACAACTAAAATGTCATGACTATACAAATCATTGAAATTTTGATCCAAGTAAGTCAAAATGTATACAGAGAGGTCCTTTATGACTGGACTAAGTATAAATAAGCCAAAAATGATCAAATTTGGCATTTTTCGATAGAAAAAACAATTTTTGAAAATTTCCGAATTTACAACTAAAATGTCATGACTATACAAATCATTGAAATTTTGATCCAAGTAAGTCAAAATGTATACACAGAGGTCCTTTATGACTGGACTAAGTATAAATTAGCCAAAAATGATCAAATTTGACATTTTTCGATAGAAAAAACATTTTTTGAAAATTTTCGATTTTTCAACATGAGAGTCATGACTATACAAATCATTGAAATTTTGATCCAAGTAAGTCAAAATGTATACACAGAGGTCCTTTATGACTGGACTAAGTATAAATAAGCCCAAAATGATTCAATTTGACATTTTTCGATAGAAAAAAGAATTTTAGAAAATTTTCGATTTTTTAAACATGAGAGTCATGACTATACAAATCATTGAAATTTTGATCCAAGTAAGGCAAAATGTATACATAGAGGTCCTTTATGACTGGACTAAGTATAAATAAGCCAAAAATGATTCAATTTGACATTTTTCGATAGAAAAAACATTTTTTGAAAATTTTCGATTTTTCAACATGAGAGTCACGACTATAGAAATCATTGAAATTTTGATCCAAGTAAGTCAAAATGTATACATAGAGGTCCTTTATGACTGGACTAAGTATAAATAAGCCAAAAATGATCACATTTGGCATTTTTCGATAGAAAAAAACATTTTTTGAAAATTTTCGATTTTTCAACATGAGAGTCATGACTATACAAATCATTGAAATTTTGATCCAAGTAAGTCAAAATGTAAACATAGAAGTCCTTTATGACTGGACTAAGTATAAATAAGCCAAAACTGATCAAATTTGACATTTTTCGATAGAAAAAACATTTTTTGAAAATTTTCGATTTTTCTACATGAGAGTCATGACTATACAAATCATTGAAATTTTGATCAATTTAAGTCAAAATGTATACATACAGTTCCTTTATGACTGGACTAAGTATAAATAAGCCAAAAATGATCAAATTTGGCATTTTTCGATAGAAAAAACATTTATTGAAAATTTTCGATTTTTCAACATGAGAGTCATGACTATACAAATCATTGAAATTTTGATCCAAGTAAGTCAAAATGTATACATAGAGGTCCTTTATGACTGGAATAAGAAGAAATAAGCCAAAAATGATCAAATTTGACATTTTTCGATAGAAAAAACATTTTTTGAAAATTTTCGATTTTTCAACAAGAGAGTCATAACTATACAAATCATTGAAATTTTGATCCAAGTAAGTCAAAATGTATACATAGAGGTCCTTTATGACTGGACTAAGTATAAATAAGCCAAAAGTGATCAAATTTGGCATTTTTCGATAGAAAAAACAATTTTTGAAAATTTCCGAATTTACAACTAAAATGTCATGACTATACAAATCATTGAAATTTTGATCCAAGTAAGTCAAAATGTATACAAAGAGGTTATTTATGACTGGACTAAGTATAAATAAGCCAAAAATGATCAAATTTGGCATTTTTCGATAGAAAAAACATTTTTTGAAAATTTTCGATTTTTCAACATGAGAGTCATGACTATACAAATCATTGAAATTTTGATCCAAGTAAGTCAAAATGTATACAAAGAGGTCCTTTATGACTGGACTAAGTATAAATAAGCCAAAAATGATCAAATTTGGCATTTTTCGATAGAAAAAACATTTTTTGAAAATTTTCGATTTTTCAACATTAGAGTCATGACTATACAAATCATTGAAATTTTGATCCAAGTAAGTCAAAATGTATACATTGAGGTCCTTTATGACTGGACTAAGTATAAATAAGCCAAAAATGATCAAATTTGGCATTTTTCGATAGAAAAAACATTTTTTGAAAATTTTCGATTATTCAACATGAGAGTCATGACTATACAAATCATTGAAATTTTGATCCAAGTAAGTCAAAATGTATACACAGAGGTCCTTTATGACTGGACTAAGTATAAATAAGCCAAAAATGATCAAATTTGACATTTTTCGATAGAAAAAACATTTTTTGAAAATTTTCGATTTTTCAACATGAGAGTCATGACTATACAAATCATTGAAATTTTGATCCAAGTAAGTCAAAATGTATACAAAGAGGTCCTTTATGACTGGACTAAGTATAAATAAGCCAAAAATGATCAAATTTGGCATTTTTCGATAGAAAAAACATTTTTTGAAAATTTTCGATTTTTCAACATTAGAGTCATGACTATACAAATCATTGAAATTTTGATCCAAGTAAGTCAAAATGTATACATAGAAGTCCTTTATGACTGGACAAAGTATAAATAAGCCAAAACTGATCAAATTTGACATTTTTCGATAGAAAAAACATTTTTTGAAAATTTTCGATGTTTCTACATGAGAGTCATGACTATACAAATCATTGAAATTTTGATCCAAGTAAGTCAAAATGTAAACATAGAAGTCCTTTATGACTGGACTAAGTATAAATAAGCCAAAACTGATCAAATTTGACATTTTTCGATAGAAAAAACATTTTTTGAAAATTTTCGATTTTTCAACATGAGAGTCATGACTATACAAATCATTGAAATTTTTATCCAGGTAAGTCAAAATGTATACATAGAGGTCCTTTATGACTGGACTAAGTATAAATAAGCCAAAAGTGATCAAATTTGACATTTTTCGATAGAAAAAACATTTTTTGAAAATTTTCGATTTTTCAACATGAGAGTCATGACTATACAAATCATTGAAATTTTGATCCAAGTAAGTCAAAATGTATACAAAGAGGTCCTTTATGACTGGACTAAGTATAAATAAGCCAAAAATGATCAAATTTGGCATTTTTCGATAGAAAAAACAATTTTTGAAAATTTCCGAATTTACAACTAAAATGTCATGACTATACAAATCATTGAAATTTTGATCCAAGTAAGTCAAAATGTATACATAGAGGTCCTTTATGACTGGACTAAGTATAAATAAGCCAAAAATGATCAAATTTGGCATTTTTCGATAGAAAAAACAATTTTTGAAAATTTCCGAATTTACAACTAAAATGTCATGACTATACAAATCATTGAAATTTTGATCCAAGTAAGTCAAAATGTATACACAGAGGTCCTTTATGACTGGACTAAGTATAAATAAGCCAAAAATGATCAAATTTGACATTTTTCGATAGAAAAAACATTTTTTGAATATTTTCGATTTTTCAACATGAGAGTCATGACTATACAAATCATTGAAATTTTGATCCAAGTAAGTCAAAATGTAAACATAGAAGTCCTTTATGACTGGACTAAGTATAAATAAGCCAAAACTGATCAAATTTGACATTTTTCGATAGAAAAAACATTTTTTGAAAATTTTCGATTTTTCAACATGAGAGTCATGACTATACAAATCATTGAAATTTTGATCCAGGTAAGTCAAAATGTATACATAGAGGTCCTTTATGACTGGACTAAGTATAAATAAGCCAAAAGTGATCAAATTTGACATTTTTCGATAGAAAAAACATTTTTTGAAAATTTTCGATTTTTCAAAATGAGAGTCATGACTATACAAATCATTGAAATTTTGATCCAAGTAAGTCAAAATGTATACAAAGAGGTCCTTTATGACTGGACTAAGTATAAATAAGCCAAAAATGATCAAATTTGGCATTTTTCGATAGAAAAAAACAATTTTTGAAAATTTCCGAATTTACAACTAAAATGTCATGACTATACAAATCATTGAAATTTTGATCCAAGTAAGTCAAAATGTATACATATAGGTCCTTTATGACTGGACTAAGTATAAATAAGCCAAAAATGATCAAATTTGGCATTTTTCGATAGAAAAAACATTTTTTGAAAATTTTCGATTATTCAACATGAGAGTCATGACTATACAAATCATTGAAATTTTGATCCAAGTAAGTCAAAATGTATACACAGAGGTCCTTTATGACTGGACTAAGTATAAATAAGCCAAAAATGATCAAATTTGACATTTTTCGATAGAAAAAACATTTTTTGAAAATTTTCGATTTTTCAACATGAGAGTCATGACTATACAAATCATTGAAATTTTGATCCAAGTAAGTCAAAATGTATACAAAGAGGTCCTTTATGACTGGACTAAGTATAAATAAGCCAAAAATGATCAAATTTGGCATTTTTCGATAGAAAAAACATTTTTTGAAAATTTTCGATTTTTCAACATGAGAGTCATGACTATACAAATCATTGAAATTTTGATCCAGGTAAGTCAAAATGTATACATAGAGGTCCTTTATGACTGGACTAAGTATAAATAAGCCAAAAGTGATCAAATTTGACATTTTTCGATAGAAAAAACATTTTTTGAAAATTTTCGATTTTTCAACATGAGAGTCATGACTATACAAATCATTGAAATTTTGATCCAAGTAAGTCAAAATGTATACAAATAGGTCCTCTATGACTGGACTAAGTATAAATAAGCCAAAAATGATCAAATTTGGCATTTTTCGATAGAAAAAACAATTTTTGAAAATTTCCGAATTTACAACTAAAATGTCATGACTATACAAATCATTGAAATTTTGATCCAAGTAAGTCAAAATGTATACATAGAGGTCCTTTATGACTGGACTAAGTATAAATAAGCCAAAAATGATCAAATTTGGCATTTTTCGATAGAAAAAACATTTTTTGAAAATTTTCGATTTTTCAACATGAGAGTCATGACTATACAAATCATTGAAATTTTGATCCAAGTAAGTCAAAATGTATACAAAGAGGTCCTTTATGACTGGACTAAGTATAAATAAGCCAAAAATGATCAAATTTGGCATTTTTCGATAGAAAAAACATTTTTTGAAAATTTTCGATTTTTCAACATTAGAGTCATGACTATACAAATCATTGAAATTTTGATCCAAGTAAGTCAAAATGTATACATAGAAGTCCTTTATGACTGGACTAAGTATAAATAAGCCAAAACTGATCAAATTTGACATTTTTCGATAGAAAAAACATTTTTTGAAAATTTTCGATGTTTCTACATGAGAGTCATGACTATACAAATCATTGAAATTTTGATCCAAGTAAGTCAAAATGTAAACATAGAAGTCCTTTATGACTGGACTATGTATAAATAAGCCAAAACTGATCAAATTTGACATTTTTCGATAGAAAAAACATTTTTTGAAAATTTTCGATTTTTCAACATGAGAGTCATGACTATACAAATCATTGAAATTTTGATCCAGGTAAGTCAAAATGTATACATAGATGTCCTTTATGACTGGACTAATTATAAATAAGCCAAAAATGATCAAATTTGACATTTTTCGATAGGAAAAACATTTTTTGAAAATTTTCGATTTTTTAAACATGAGAGTCATGACTATACAAATCATTGAAATTTTGATCCAAGTAAGTCAAAATGTATACATAGAGGTCATTTATGACTGGACTAAGTATAAATAAGCCAAAAATGATTCAATTTGACATTTTTCGATAGAAAAAACATTTTTTGAAAATTTTCGATTTTTCAACATGCGAGTCATGACTATACAAATCATTGAAATTTTGATCCAAGTAAGTCAAAATGTATACATAGAGGTCCTTTATGACTGGACTAATTATAAATAAGCCAAAAATGATCAAATTTGACATTTTTCGATAGGAAAAACATTTTTTGAAAATTTTCGATTTTACAACAAAAATGTCATGACTATACAAATCATTGAAATTTTGATCCAAGTAAGTCAAAATGTATACAGAGAGGTCCTTTATGACTGGACTAAGTATAAATAAGCCAAAAATGATCAAATTTGGCATTTTTCGATAGAAAAAACAATTTTTGAAAATTTCCGAATTTACAACTAAAATGTCATGACTATACAAATCATTGAAATTTTGATCCAAGTAAGTCAAAATGTATACACAGAGGTCCTTTATGACTGGACTAAGTATAAATTAGCCAAAAATGATCAAATTTGACATTTTTCGATAGAAAAAACATTTTTTGAAAATTTTCGATTTTTCAACATGAGAGTCATGACTATACAAATCATTGAAATTTTGATCCAAGTAAGTCAAAATGTATACACAGAGGTCCCTTATGACTGGACTAAGTATAAATAAGCCAAAAATGATTCAATTTGACATTTTTCGATAGAAAAAAGAATTTTAGAAAATTTTCGATTTTTTAAACATGAGAGTCATGACTATACAAATCATTGAAATTTTGATCCAAGTAAGTCAAAATGTATACATAGAGGTCCTTTATGACTGGACTAAGTATAAATAAGCCAAAAATGATTCAATTTGACATTTTTCGATAGAAAAAACATTTTTTGAAAATTTTCGATTTTTCAACATGAGAGTCACGACTATACAAATCATTGAAATTTTGATCCAAGTAAGTCAAAATGTATACATAGAGGTCCTTTATGACTGGACTAAGTATAAATAAGCCAAAAATGATCATATTTGGCATTTTTCGATAGAAAAAACATTTTTTGAAAATTTTCGATTTTTCAACATGAGAGTCATGACTATACAAATCATTGAAATTTTGATCCAAGTAAGTCAAAATGTAAACATAGAAGTCCTTTATGACTGGACTAAGTATAAATAAGCCAAAACTGATCAAATTTGACATTTTTCGATAGAAAAAACATTTTTTGAAAATTTTCGATTTTTCTACATGAGAGTCATGACTATACAAATCATTGAAATTTTGATCAATTTAAGTCAAAATGTATACATACAGTTCCTTTATGACTGGACTAAGTATAAATAAGCCAAAAATGATCAAATTTGTCATTTTTCGATAGAAAAAACATTTATTGAAAATTTTCGATTTTTCAACATGAGAGTCATGACTATACAAATCATTGAAATTTTGATCCAAGTAAGTCAAAATGTATACATAGAGGTCCTTTATGACTGGAATAAGAAGAAATAAGCCAAAAATGATCAAATTTGACATTTTTCGATAGAAAAAACATTTTTTGAAAATTTTCGATTTTTCAACAAGAGAGTCATAACTATACAAATCATTGAAATTTTGATCCAAGTAAGTCAAAATGTATACATAGAGGTCCTTTATGACTGGACTAAGTATAAATAAGCCAAAAGTGATCAAATTTGGCATTTTTCGATAGAAAAAACAATTTTTGAAAATTTCCGAATTTACAACTAAAATGTCATGACTATACAAATCATTGAAATTTTGATCCAAGTAAGTCAAAATGTATACAAAGAGGTTACTTATGACTGGACTAAGTATAAATAAGCCAAAAATGATCAAATTTGGCATTTTTCGATAGAAAAAACATTTTTTGAAAATTTTCGATTTTTCAACATGAGAGTCATGACTATACAAATCATTGAAATTTTGATCCAAGTAAGTCAAAATGTATACAAAGAGGTCCTTTATGACTGGACTAAGTATAAATAAGCCAAAAATGATCGAATTTGGCAATTTTCGATAGAAAAAACATTTTTTGAAAATTTTCGATTTTTCATCATTAGAGTCATGACTATACAAATCATTGAAATTTTGATCCAAGTAAGTCAAAATGTATACATTGAGGTCCTTTATGACTGGACTAAGTATAAATAAGCCAAAAATGATCAAATTTGGCATTTTTCGATAGAAAAAACATTTTTTGAAAATTTTCGATTATTCAACATGAGAGTCATGACTATACAAATCATTGAAATTTTGAACCAAGTAAGTCAAAATGTATACACAGAGGTCCTTTATGACTGGACTAAGTATAAATAAGCCAAAAATGATCAAATTTGACATTTTTCGATAGAAAAAACATTTTTTGAAAATTTTCGATTTTTCAACATGAGAGTCATGACTATACAAATCATTTAAATTTTGATCCAAGTAAGTCAAAATGTATACAAAGAGGTCCTTTATGACTGGACTAAGTATAAATAAGCCAAAAATGATCAAATTTGGCATTTTTCGATAGAAAAAACATTTTTTGAAAATTTTCGATTTTTCAACATTAGAGTCATGACTATACAAATCATTGAAATTTTGATCCAAGTAAGTCAAAATGTATACATAGAAGTCCTTTATGACTGGACTAAGTATAAATAAGCCAAAACTGATCAAATTTGACATTTTTCGATAGAAAAAACATTTTTTGAAAATTTTCGATGTTTCTACATGAGAGTCATGACTATACAAATCATTGAAATTTTGATCCAAGTAAGTCAAAATGTAAACATAGAAGTCCTTTATGACTGGACTAAGTATAAATAAGCCAAAACTGATCAAATTTGACATTTTTCGATAGAAAAAACATTTTTTGAAAATTTTCGATTTTTCAACATGAGAGTCATGACTATACAAATCATTGAAATTTTGATCCAGGTAAGTCAAAATGTATACATAGAGGTCCTTTATGACTGGACTAAGTATAAATAAGCCAAAAGTGATCAAATTTGACATTTTTCGATAGAAAAAACATTTTTTGAAAATTTTCGATTTTTCAACATGAGAGTCATGACTATACAAATCATTGAAATTTTGATCCAGGTAAGTCAAAATGTATACATAGAGGTCCTTTATGACTGGACTAAGTATAAATAAGCCAAAAGTGATCAAATTTGACATTTTTCGATAGAAAAAACATTTTTTGAAAATTTTCGATTTTTCAACATGAGAGTCATGACTATACAAATCATTGAAATTTTGATCCAAGTAAGTCAAAATGTATACAAAGAGGTCCTTTATGACTGGACTAAGTATAAATAAGCCAAAAATGATCAAATTTGGCATTTTTCGATAGAAAAAACAATTTTTGAAAATTTCCGAATTTACAACTAAAATGTCATGACTATACAAATCATTGAAATTTTGATCCAAGTAAGTTGTAGTGGCTCTGGCTAATAGACGTAATATCCAAAGTCGGAATACTTCTTGAATAAATTTATACGGAAAAAAGTGAATGAAATGAAATGGTTGCACTAACCTTTTGAACGCCTACTCCGTTAATAATCTTCAAACTTCTTCTGGTTTCACCCACGTAATTTGGATAAAAGGATGGATAATTATAGGATATTATAGTGAACTAGTTTGAAGTAGTAACTTGATAAGTAAACCGTTTACCGAACGTTAATTATACGTACGAACTAATAACACATATAGAAGATGAGGACGCACTGTCCTTGGTATACAGACGCACTATCTGATTACACTACTGTTGTACAGCACAAAAATGAGGGACACACTGTCCGCTTTAAATTCACACTGAGAACGAACTGTTCACGTTGACTGACTCTCGATAAGTACGAAATTGCGCAAAGGGCAATTACTCAATTAAAAGGAGACAGAATATCTCCGTTCAAAACAAAAACAAAAAAATAGATTTAATTCTCTTTAAACAAAATTTGTGTAAACACCAAAAACCAGAGTCGGATTTGAAGATAAGTTCAAAGTCCGAATTCCGGCGTAAACATTCCCCCCACCTTAAAACACTGTTTTAAAATTAAGTAAAAAAAAAGAACTCTGTAACTTAATAATCAAAAAAAATAAAACCAATAAATAAATAAACTGGTAGATTCAAATTTAGGATCATACGTCCTTAACACTTATTGAGCCGTATGATTCCGTTTGTGCAATCTTTAAAGAATTATTGGGATGGTAGGGGGCACAGCTTCACCACTGGTCTTTTATATACTCCATTCTTGGTTTTGACCGTGGCGACGCGAATAATGTTATCATTTCCCGGAAATACCTCTTGTATTACACCGGTAAGCCATTGAAGTGGCGGTAAATTATCGTTTTTAATTAAAACTAAAGTACCCGGAGTTACAGGACAGGTTGGAGTATTCCATTTTTGTCGCGTTTGTAACTCGCCTAAATATTCTTGGTGCCATCGTTTCCAATACGATTGGACCAAACTATCAAGCAATTCCTTTCTTTGTAACTTATTTAGTGGCTTATCAAGTACATTATATGCGGGTAAACTTTGTAAAGGGGTTAACGTTAAAAAATGAGCCGGGGTTAACGGCAAACCCTCGGCCGCATCTGAAGATTGCCAGACTAATGGGCGTGAATTTAACAAGGCTTCAATTTGTATAAGCACGGTTGAAAATTCCTCATATGATAAAATTTGCTCCTCAATAACTCTAGTTAAGTGAGTCTTAACTGATTTTATCATACTTTCCCAAGCTCCTCCGAAATGGCTCCCAGTGGGTGGATTCAATCGCCAAATGATACGTCGACAAGACAACTCTGAATTTATAGCTGATTGGTAGAGATTAGATTGAACAAATTCATACAACTCATTTAAATATCGTTTAGCACCAATAAAATTTGTACCTGAGTCAGAATAAATTGTAGAACACGGCCCACGTCTAGATAGAAAACGCTTGAACGCAGCTAAAAAAACATCCGTACTTAAATCTGATGCCAATTCTAAATGAACCGCTCGGGTTGTCAAACATGTAAAAAGACAGATGTAAGCCTTTTGGGATCGTACTCCACGTTGCCTACTTAACGTTATATAGAATGGGCCACCATAATCGACACCGGTATAAGTAAATGCCTTAGCTTGAGATACTCTGACACTGGGTAAATCAGCCATAATTGGTGCGTGTGAACGCGGTTTAGTTTTAAAACAAGTATTACACTTTTGTACACGAAAACGGACCGTTCCTCTCGCGGCTAAAATCCAATATTTCTGACGCAATATGGACAATAATAAATGAGGTCCGGCATGTAAATTGAATCGATGATTATAATCGATTAATAAATCAACAAAATGATCTCTTTTGGGGAGTAGCATGGGATGTTGTTGGTCGTAAGCAATCACCGCATTGACTAAACGACCTCCTACCCGAATAATGTTATCCTGTATGAAAGGATTCAGAAAGCGTATTTTCGGAGAACACAGTTTGTCATTCTTCAATAAACGAAACTCTTCTCGAAAATGAACACGTTGAACACTAGAAATTAAGTAATTCTCGGCTTTGGTTAAATCTGTAGCTATAATATTTTCCCGTTTTGGCAATATTCTAGCGAATCGCAACACAAATACGGTTGATCGTATTAATTTTAACCAAGAACCGCAACGATTAATTAATGAATAAAGAGGATGCTCTTCCTCTTCGAAAACGGGTAACGAAATTGTCTTAGCCTCACAGACAACTTCTTGCTCAATATTTTTTGTAAAGGGTTTTAGAGGCCACTCTGACCTATCACGCGAACACCATGATGGTCCACTCAACCACAACGGATGTTCAAGAAATTCTTTCGGTGATAATCCTCGAGACGCACAATCCGCTGGATTATCGCTACTAGAAATATGATACCACGACGACACATCAATTAACGATTGAATTTTTGATACACGGTTGGCTACAAAAGTCTTCCACTTATGGGGAGAACCATTGATCCAATTAAGCACTACCATTGAATCGGAAAACGCAAACACATTAGTAATATTCACTCGATTCGAATATTGGGCAATAACACACTTCAAAAGTTTTGCTAATAATAATGTCGCACATAACTCTAAACGAGGGATAGTTAAAATTGTTTTAACTGGAGCCACTTTGGATTTAGCACATAATATATGAAGTTGTATGTGACGGTCCGGATCTATAATCCTGGAATATATAACTGCGGCATATGCTTTGGACGATGCATCGCAAAATGCCAACAATTCTAGCGAAGAACCTGTTTTAAATCCAATATGACGTGGAATTTTTATTTGACTTAAGTCGTTTAACTCATTTTGAAAGACTTTCCAAATATTTTGTAAATAATTTGGAATAGGTTCATCCCACTCAAGTTTGAGTAGCCACAATTCTTGAATTAGTAATTTCATATGTAAAGATACCGGAACAAGCAAACCTAAAGGGTCCCAGATACGCATTACAGTTTTCAAAATATTTCTTTTTGTGCATTCTAAATTTTCAACACTAATAGAAAAGCTTAGAACGTCGCTATTTGCTTGCCACTGCAAGCCAAGCACCTTCAAAAACTCCGTAGGGAATTCCAAAATTTGATTTGAACGAGCATGATCAGGAATTTCATCAGATAACTCACGTAAATTAGTCGCCCATTTTACTAGTTCCATGCCTCCTGCTCGGAATAAACCGACTAATTCACGATAAATGTTATGCGCGATCGACTTTTCGGCCACAGAACAAATTATGTCATCGATATAGATATCACGTAATATTATCTCGGACGCTAAAGGAAATTTTTTCACTTCATCGTCAGCTAATTGGCGTAAAGTGCGTAAAGCTAAGTAGGGAGAACTCTTAACCCCAAAGGCAACCGTGGTTAATTGGCAAATTTGAATAGGTTCTTCATCAGAAAACCTCCACAAAATACATTGATATTTTTGATGAGGAGGACACAATTTAATTTGTCTATACATCTGTTTCACATCTGATGTCATAGCAAATTGAAATAAACGAAAATTAAGTAGAATGTCAAAAATATCAGTTTGTAATTTCGGACCGGTATATAAAGTATCGTTTAAAGATATTCCATTATCGGTTTTCGCGGACGCATCGAAAACCACTCGTAATGGTGTAGAACTGGAGCTAGTCTTAAAAACCCCGTGATGAGGAATAAAGTAGCCACATGATTTAGGATGTAGACCACTTATGGTCTTCAGATGACCTTGGTCGAAATAGTCACGTATAACTTCCATATATTGTTTTTTAAACAAAGGCATAGAGGCGAATCGTTTTTCTAAGTTTTGGAATCGTCTTAAAGCAGAAGTATAAGAGTCTCCTAAATCAGAAAAAATCTTTTTAAATGGTAAAGCTACCTCATATCGACCACTTACGTCTCGCTTAACAGACGCCGCAAATAATTTTTCGCACTCTAAATCGTCTGCGTTTAACACGGTACCGTTTGGCACTTCCTCTATATCCCAAAATTGTTGGATGAGTTGATCCATATTAAGGGGAGAGTTAACACAACAATAAGATTGAATAATGTTATTAGTGACTTCAGCTTTCGCTTTACCCATAATAATGAAACCTAACGTCGAATCAAGGGCGACTGGCGAGTCCGGACCTGTGATTCGAAGTCCTTTCAGAATGTAGGGCACTAACTCGGCGCCTATCATTCCATCAATCTCACTCGGTCGATAAAATTCATCATCTGCCAAACGCAAATTTTTAAATGTATCACACACTTCACTATCAATCACACAGGTTGGCAACTGATCCGTAATTTTATCAACTATTAAAACATCCATCGTGTATTTATTGTGAATATCATATTTACTATAAAATTTTAATTGAGTTTGTCCGTTGACGCGTTTTTCGGAAACACCAATTCCTGACACGGTTAGACCCGCTCGATTCACTGGTAACTTGAGTCTTTGACAACACCTCTGAGTTATGAAATTGCATTGACTTGCACTGTCAATCAAAAATCTAAATAAAAAATTTTCTCCAAAATGAGATACAACATGTACTTGAGCTGTAGCCAATAATACAGTATATTTCGATTGCACTAATTCTGATGTCGAACACAAACTCACCGGAGGAGATGGCTTGGATTCAACTGACACACTCGATGTGGAGGGATTACCCTTTAAAACTTCTGAATTATCTTTACCATTGGCATCTAACTTATGATGAAAATGTAAAAGCGTATGATGACGTTTTGAACATTTACGACAGCTCGAGTTTGAACTACAATTCTTTACACCGTGATTGGAATGCAAACAGTTGAAACATAAATTATGTGCTTTAACCACATGGACTCGTTCCGTAGGCGTTAAAGACATAAATTTATGACACTTGAATAATTTATGATTTCCCTTACATTTTGGACAAATTAATTTCTCATACGTATTATTACTCATAACATCGGATGAATTTAAATCGGCACTAATAGCAAATGAATGCATCACCGCCTTAGAATTTGCTTGTTTACTGGAATTAGCTGAACCACTAGTTCGACTCAGTATTTTCGCTTGGGTTTTGATAAAAACGGAAAGTTCCTTGTAAGTGGGAATGACCCCTTTAGCCAATGACTGTTCAAATAACTTCTGTGTATGCACATCCAATTTTTGTAAGGCAATTGTCATTAAAATAAAATCGGATAACTCTCCCACCTTTACTTCCTTTAAAGCGTTAACGGCACTATCAAATTTTTCAACAAATAAGTTTAAATTTTGACCACTTTCCACTAAAAAAGGTTTGAATTTCAAAATTTGATCCAAATACATAAAGGCTATCTGCCGTAAATCCTGATATTTATCAATTAACGAATCCCACATAATTGAATAATTTTCAGGTGTAGGAGGTACCCCACTACATAAAGCGAGTGCATTGTGAGT
Organism: Chrysoperla carnea; assembly: GCF_905475395.1. NCBI lineage: Eukaryota > Metazoa > Arthropoda > Insecta > Neuroptera > Chrysopidae > Chrysoperla > Chrysoperla carnea. Next base: position 38,897 of record NW_025408274.1, read on the forward strand.
TAAACTTCCTAATAAATAATGTAATTTGGAAATACTATCCAATTTTATGTTTTCATGCACCAATGATTTGAAAGTAGCATAAAATATAGGCCATCTTAACGGGTTGCCATCAAACGATGGAATCGTAATTTTAGGTAGCCTAGGAGACACAATATCCCCAATCGATTTCACCGATTCGTTTATTTGCTCGGATTTTTTCACCTTAAGAGAATCAGCTACGGATTTAATGTGACAAAACAATTCATCAATAACGTTCAATTCTTGACAATTTGGCTCAAATTCAGGATCTAACTCTAAATTTATTAAATTTATATCATCAACTAGGAGCTTAAACTCATTACAGGTCTCGTTCAAAGTCGAATATCTGATAAGAAAATCATTCACAATTGTCTCATCCGCAATGTTTTGACTTTTATCAAATAATAGCTGTACTCGTTTGAAAAGGGTTTGCTTTTTCGAAGTTAAAACCTTTAATTTTGATTTTAATTTAGCTTCAGCCATTATTGTCAAGAATCAGTGAGAGCAGGTGTACGTAAACAAGAAATACACAAATAGACTAAATAGTATTTTGTAAACAAACGATTAAATGGTTGATTTGAAATAAATATTATAAGAATAAACAAAGATTTGAAATAAATATTTCGTACACAAAGATCAACACTTTGATTATCATGTAAACAAACAAGGTAAACAATACGTACTCAATAAGTGTGTGTTAACTTAAATACAAGTAACCAATTTTAAATAACCATTTACTTTACTTCGAAATAAATATTGTAAAAAGTATTTATTCCATCAAAACTCAATAATGCCCAAATCTATAGAAAAATGATAATGATAATAATACTCAAACAATATAAACAATAAACACCGACTTGAATCCGTCGAAAATTTTGAAATTGTGAAACAAAAATATCTGTTTATTCACTCAATAAAACAGTGTTTTAAGTAACTACTGCGCATATCATTGGTATGTAATGTTGTCTCACTCTCACGTTGTAGACATGCGCACACGATAAAACTATCTAGCAAGCTTGTTTGCTGGCGAAAACAAGTTATATCATTAAAAATATCTTTTCGCGCGTTTTTTACACGTTTTTTTTTACTCCAATTTTTTCTCAAAAATTCGACAATTCTCCGCATAAATCATGCAAAAACGTATTCCCCAGGCTCACAATCCGCTTCGAAGGACCAAAAAATGTATTGGCTCTGGCTAATAGACGTAATATCCAAAGTCGGAATACTTCTTGAATAAATTTATACGGAAAAAAGTGAATGAAATGAAATGGTTGCACTAACCTTTTGAACGCCTACTCCGTTAATAATCTTCAAACTTCTTCTGGTTTCACCCACGTAATTTGGATAAAAGGATGGATAATTATAGGATATTATAGTGAACTAGTTTGAAGTAGTAACTTGATAAGTAAACCGTTTACCGAACGTTAATTATACGTACGAACTAATAACACATATAGAAGATGAGGACGCACTGTCCTTGGTATACAGACGCACTATCTGATTACACTACTGTTGTACAGCACAAAAATGAGGGACACACTGTCCGCTTTAAATTCACACTGAGAACGAACTGTTCACGTTGACTGACTCTCGATAAGTACGAAATTGCGCAAAGGGCAATTACTCAATTAAAAGGAGACAGAATATCTCCGTTCAAAACAAAAACAAAAAAATAGATTTAATTCTCTTTAAACAAAATTTATGTAAACACCAAAAACCAGAGTCGGATTTGAAGATAAGTTCAAAGTCCGAATTCCGGCGTAAACATAAGTCAAAATGTATACATAGAGGTCCTTTATGACTGGACTAATTATAAATAAGCCAAAAATGATCAAATTTGACATTTTTCGATAGGAAAAACATTTTTTGAAAATTTTCGATTTTACAACAAAAATGTCATGACTATACAAATCATTGAAATTTTATACATAGAGGTCCTTTATGACTGGAATAAGAAGAAATAAGCCAAAAATGATCAAATTTGACATTTTTCGATAGAAAAAACATTTTTTGAAAATTTTCGATTTTTCAACAAGAGAGTCATAACTATACAAATCATTGAAATTTTGATCCAAGTAAGTCAAAATGTATACATAGAGGTCCTTTATGACTGGACTAAGTATAAATAAGCCAAAAATGATTCAATTTGACATTTTTCGATAGAAAAAACATTTTTTGAAAATTTTCGATTTTTCAACATGAGAGTCACGACTATACAAATCATTGAAATTTTGATCCAAATAAGTCAAAATGTATACATAGAGGTCCTTTATGACTGGACTAAGTATAAATAAGCCAAAAATGATCATATTTGGCATTTTTCGATAGAAAAAACATTTTTTGAAAATTTTCGATTTTTCAACATGAGAGTCATGACTATACAAATCATTGAAATTTTGATCCAAGTAAGTCAAAATGTAAACATAGAAGTCCTTTATGACTGGACTAAGTATAAATAAGCCAAAACTGATCAAATTTGACATTTTTCGATAGAAAAAACATTTTTTGAAAATTTTCGATTTTTCAACATGAGAGTCATGACTATACAAATCATTGAAATTTTGATCCAAGTAAGTCAAAATGTATACATAGAGGTCCTTTATGACTGGAATAAGAAGAAATAAGCCAAAAATGATCAAATTTGACATTTTTCGATAGAAAAAACATTTTTTGAAAATTTTCGATTTTTCAACAAGAGAGTCATAACTATACAAATCATTGAAATTTTGATCCAAGTAAGTCAAAATGTATACATAGAGGTCCTTTATGACTGGACTAAGTATAAATAAGCCAAAAGTGATCAAATTTGGCATTTTTCGATAGAAAAAACAATTTTTGAAAATTTCCGAATTTACAACTAAAATGTCATGACTATACAAATCATTGAAATTTTGATCCAAGTAAGTCAAAATGTATACAAAGAGGTTATTTATGACTGGACTAAGTATAAATAAGCCAAAAATGATCAAATTTGGCATTTTTCGATAGAAAAAACATTTTTTGAAAATTTTCGATTTTTCAACATGAGAGTCATGACTATACAAATCATTGAAATTTTGATCCAAGTAAGTCAAAATGTATACAAAGAGGTCCTTTATGACTGGACTAAGTATAAATAAGCCAAAAATGATCGAATTTGGCATTTTTCGATAGAAAAAACATTTTTTGAAAATTTTCGATTTTTCAACATTAGAGTCATGACTATACAAATCATTGAAATTTTGATCCAAGTAAGTCAAAATGTATACATTGAGGTCCTTTATGACTGGACTAAGTATAAATAAGCCAAAAATGATCAAATTTGGCATTTTTCGATAGAAAAAACATTTTTTGAAAATTTTCGATTATTCAACATGAGAGTCATGACTATACAAATCATTAAAATTTTGAACCAAGTAAGTCAAAATGTATACACAGAGGTCCTTTATGACTGGACTAAGTATAAATAAGCCAAAAATGATCAAATTTGACATTTTTCGATAGAAAAAAACATTTTTTGAAAATTTTCGATTTTTCAACATGAGAGTCATGACTATACAAATCATTTAAATTTTGATCCAAGTAAGTCAAAATGTATACAAAGAGGTCCTTTATGACTGGACTAAGTATAAATAAGCCAAAAATGATCAAATTTGGCATTTTTCGATAGAAAAAACATTTTTTGAAAATTTTTGATTTTTCAACATTCGAGTCATGACTATACAAATCATTGAAATTTTGATCCAAGTAAGTCAAAATGTATACATAGAAGTCCTTTATGACTGGACTAAGTATAAATAAGCCAAAACTGATCAAATTTGACATTTTTCGATAGAAAAAACATTTTTTGAAAATTTTCGATGTTTCTACATGAGAGTCATGACTATACAAATCATTGAAATTTTGATCCAAGTAAGTCAAAATGTAAACATAGAAGTCCTTTATGACTGGACTAAGTATAAATAAGCCAAAACTGATCAAATTTGACATTTTTCGATAGAAAAAACATTTTTTGAAAATTTTCGATTTTTCAACATGAGAGTCATGACTATACAAATCATTGAAATTTTGATCCAGGTAAGTCAAAATGTATACATAGAGGTCCTTTATGACTGGACTAAGTATAAATAAGCCAAAAGTGATCAAATTTGACATTTTTCGATAGAAAAAACATTTTTTGAAAATTTTCGATTTTTCAACATGAGAGTCATGACTATACAAATCATTGAAATTTTGATCCAAGTAAGTCAAAATGTATACAAAGAGGTCCTTTATGACTGGACTAAGTATAAATAAGCCACAAATGATCAAATTTGGCATTTTTCGATAGAAAAAACAATTTTTGAAAATTTCCGAATTTACAACTAAAATGTCATGACTATACAAATCATTGAAATTTTGATCCAAGTAAGTCAAAATGTATACATAGAGGTCCTTTATGACTGGACTAAGTATAAATAAGCCAAAAATGATCAAATTTGGCATTTTTCGATAGAAAAAACATTTTTTGAAAATTTTCTGATCTCCGTTCAAAACAAAAACAAAAAAATAGATTTAATTCTCTTTAAACAAAATTTATGTAAACACCAAAAACCAGAGTCGGATTTGAAGATAAGTTCAAAGTCCGAATTCCGGCGTAAACATAAGTCAAAATGTATACATAGAGGTCCTTTATGACTGGACTAATTATAAATAAGCCAAAAATGATCAAATTTGACATTTTTCGATAGGAAAAACATTTTTTGAAAATTTTCGATTTTACAACAAAAATGTCATGACTATACAAATCATTGAAATTTTATACATAGAGGTCCTTTATGACTGGAATAAGAAGAAATAAGCCAAAAATGATCAAATTTGACATTTTTCGATAGAAAAAACATTTTTTGAAAATTTTCGATTTTTCAACAAGAGAGTCATAACTATACAAATCATTGAAATTTTGATCCAAGTAAGTCAAAATGTATACATAGAGGTCCTTTATGACTGGACTAAGTATAAATAAGCCAAAAATGATTCAATTTGACATTTTTCGATAGAAAAAACATTTTTTGAAAATTTTCGATTTTTCAACATGAGAGTCACGACTATACAAATCATTGAAATTTTGATCCAAATAAGTCAAAATGTATACATAGAGGTCCTTTATGACTGGACTAAGTATAAATAAGCCAAAAATGATCATATTTGGCATTTTTCGATAGAAAAAACATTTTTTGAAAATTTTCGATTTTTCAACATGAGAGTCATGACTATACAAATCATTGAAATTTTGATCCAAGTAAGTCAAAATGTAAACATAGAAGTCCTTTATGACTGGACTAAGTATAAATAAGCCAAAACTGATCAAATTTGACATTTTTCGATAGAAAAAACATTTTTTGAAAATTTTCGATTTTTCTACATGAGAGTCATGACTATACAAATCATTGAAATTTTGATCAATTTAAGTCAAAATGTATACATACAGTTCCTTTATGACTGGACTAAGTATAAATAAGCCAAAAATGATCAAATTTGGCATTTTTCGATAGAAAAAACATTTATTGAAAATTTTCGATTTTTCAACATGAGAGTCATGACTATACAAATCATTGAAATTTTGATCCAAGTAAGTCAAAATGTATACATAGAGGTCCTTTATGACTGGAATAAGAAGAAATAAGCCAAAAATGATCAAATTTGACATTTTTCGATAGAAAAAACAATTTTTGAAAATTTTCGATTTTTCAACAAGAGAGTCATAACTATACAAATCATTGAAATTTTGATCCAAGTAAGTCAAAATGTATACATAGAGGTCCTTTATGACTGGACTAAGTATAAATAAGCCAAAAGTGATCAAATTTGGCATTTTTCGATAGAAAAAACAATTTTTGAAAATTTCCGAATTTACAACTAAAATGTCATGACTATACAAATCATTGAAATTTTGATCCAAGTAAGTCAAAATGTATACAAAGAGGTTATTTATGACTGGACTAAGTATAAATAAGCCAAAAATGATCAAATTTGACATTTTTCGATAGAAAAAACATTTTTTGAAAATTTTCGATTTTTCAACATGAGAGTCATGACTATACAAATCATTGAAATTTTGATCCAAGTAAGTCAAAATGTATACAAAGAGGTCCTTTATGACTGGACTAAGTATAAATAAGCCAAAAATGATCGAATTTGGCATTTTTCGATAGAAAAAACATTTTTTGAAAATTTTCGATTTTTCAACATTAGAGTCATGACTATACAAATCATTGAAATTTTGATCCAAGTAAGTCAAAATGTATACATTGAGGTCCTTTATGACTGGACTAAGTATAAATAAGCCAAAAATGATCAAATTTGGCATTTTTCGATAGAAAAAACATTTTTTGAAAATTTTCGATTATTCAACATGAGAGTCATGACTATACAAATCATTAAAATTTTGAACCAAGTAAGTCAAAATGTATACACAGAGGTCCTTTATGACTGGACTAAGTATAAATAAGCCAAAAATGATCAAATTTGACATTTTTCGATAGAAAAAACATTTTTTGAAAATTTTCGATTTTTCAACATGAGAGTCATGACTATACAAATCATTTAAATTTTGATCCAAGTAAGTCAAAATGTATACAAAGAGGTCCTTTATGACTGGACTAAGTATAAATAAGCCAAAAATGATCAAATTTGGCATTTTTCGATAGAAAAAAACATTTTTTGAAAATTTTTGATTTTTCAACATTCGAGTCATGACTATACAAATCATTGAAATTTTGATCCAAGTAAGTCAAAATGTATACATAGAAGTCCTTTATGACTGGACTAAGTATAAATAAGCCAAAACTGATCAAATTTGACATTTTTCGATAGAAAAAACATTTTTTGAAAATTTTCGATGTTTCTACATGAGAGTCATGACTATACAAATCATTGAAATTTTGATCCAAGTAAGTCAAAATGTAAACATAGAAGTCCTTTATGACTGGACTAAGTATAAATAAGCCAAAACTGATCAAATTTGACATTTTTCGATAGAAAAAACATTTTTTGAAAATTTTCGATTTTTCAACATGAGAGTCATGACTATACAAATCATTGAAATTTTGATCCAGGTAAGTCAAAATGTATACATAGAGGTCCTTTATGACTGGACTAAGTATAAATAAGCCAAAAGTGATCAAATTTGACATTTTTCGATAGAAAAAACATTTTTTGAAAATTTTCGATTTTTCAACATGAGAGTCATGACTATACAAATCATTGAAATTTTGATCCAAGTAAGTCAAAATGTATACAAAGAGGTCCTTTATGACTGGACTAAGTATAAATAAGCCACAAATGATCAAATTTGGCATTTTTCGATAGAAAAAACAATTTTTGAAAATTTCCGAATTTACAACTAAAATGTCATGACTATACAAATCATTGAAATTTTGATCCAAGTAAGTCAAAATGTATACATAGAGGTCCTTTATGACTGGACTAAGTATAAATAAGCCAAAAATGATCAAATTTGGCATTTTTCGATAGAAAAAACATTTTTTGAAAATTTTCGATTATTCAACATGAGAGTCATGACTATACAAATCATTGAAATTTTGATCCAAGTAAGTCAAAATGTATACACAGAGGTCCTTTATGACTGGACTAAGTATAAATAAGCCAAAAATGATCTAATTTGGCATTTTTCGATAGAAAAAACATTTTTTGAAAATTTTCGATTTTTCAACATTAGAGTCATGACTATACAAATCATTGAAATTTTGATCCAAGTAAGTCAAAATGTATACATAGAAGTCCTTTATGACTGGACTAAGTATAAATAAGCCAAAACTGATCAAATTTGACATTTTTCGATAGAAAAAACATTTTTTGAAAATTTTCGATGTTTCTACATGAGAGTCATGACTATACAAATCATAGAAATTTTGATCCAAGTAAGTCAAAATGTAAACATAGAAGTCCTTTATGACTGGACTAAGTATAAATAAGCCAAAACTGATCAAATTTGACATTTTTCGATAGAAAAAACATTTTTTGAAAATTTTCGATTTTTCAACATGAGAGTCATGACTATACAAATCATTGAAATTTTGATCCAGGTAAGTCAAAATGTATACATAGAGGTCCTTTATGACTGGACTAAGTATAAATAAGCCAAAAGTGATCAAATTTGACATTTTTCGATAGAAAAAACATTTTTTGAAAATTTTCGATTTTTCAACATGAGAGTCATGACTATACAAATCATTGAAATTTTGATCCAAGTTAGTCAAAATGTATACAAAGAGGTCCTTTATGACTGGACTAAGTATAAATAAGCCAAAAATGATCAAATTTGGCATTTTTCGATAGAAAAAACAATTTTTGAAAATTTCCGAATTTACAACTAAAATGTCATGACTATACAAATCATTGAAATTTTGATCCAAGTAAGTCAAAATGTATACATAGAGGTCCTTTATGACTGGACTAAGTATAAATAAGCCAAAAATGATCAAATTTGGCATTTTTCGATAGAAAAAACATTTTTTGAAAATTTTCGATTTTTCAACATGAGAGTCATGACTATACAAATCATTGAAATTTTGATCCAAGTAAGTCAAAATGTATACACAGAGGTCCTTTATGACTGGACTAAGTATAAATAAGCCAAAAATGATCAAATTTGACATTTTTCGATAGAAAAAACATTTTTTGAAAATTTTCGATTTTTCAACATGAGAGTCATGACTATTCAAATCATTGAAATTTTGATCCAAGTAAGTCAAAATGTATACAAAGAGGTCCTTTATGACTGGACTAAGTATAAATAAGCCAAAAATTATTAAATTTGGCATTTTTCGATAGAAAAAACATTTTTTGAAAATTTTCGATTTTTCAACATGAGAGTCATGACTATACAAATCATTGAAATTTTGATCCAGGTAAGTCAAAATGTATACATAGAGGTCCTTTATGACTGGACTAAGTATAAATAAGCCAAAAGTGATCAAATTTGACATTTTTCGATAGAAAAAACATTTTTTGAAAATTTTCGATTTTTCAACATGAGAGTCATGACTATACAAATCATTGAAATTTTGATCCAAGTAAGTCAAAATGTATACAAAGAGGTCCTTTATGACTGGACTAAGTATAAATAAGCCAAAAATGATCAAATTTGGCATTTTTCGATAGAAAAAACAATTTTTGAAAATTTCCGAATTTACAACTAAAATGTCATGACTATACAAATCATTGAAATTTTGATCCAAGTAAGTCAAAATGTATACATAGAGGTCCTTTATGACTGGACTAAGTATAAATAAGCCAAAAATGATCAAATTTGGCATTTTTCGATAGAAAAAACATTTTTTGAAAATTTTCGATTTTTCAACATGAGAGTCATGACTATACAAATCATTGAAATTTTGATCCAAGTAAGTCAAAATGTATACAAAGAGGTCCTTTATGACTGGACTAAGTATAAATAAGCGAAAAATGATCAAATTTGGCATTTTTCGATAGAAAAAACATTTTTTGAAAATTTTCGATTTTTCAACATTAGAGTCATGACTATACAAATCATTGAAATTTTGATCCAAGTAAGTCAAAATGTATACATAGAAGTCCTTTATGACTGGACTAAGTATAAATAAGCCAAAACTGATCAAATTTGACATTTTTCGATAGAAAAAACATTTTTTGAAAATTTTCGATGTTTCTACATGAGAGTCATGACTATACAAATCATTGAAATTTTGATCCAAGTAAGTCAAAATGTAAACATAGAAGTCCTTTATGACTGGACTAAGTATAAATAAGCCAAAACTGATCAAATTTGACATTTTTCGATAGAAAAAACATTTTTTGAAAATTTTCGATTTTTCAACATGAGAGTCATGACTATACAAATCATTGAAATTTTGATCCAGGTAAGTCAAAATGTATACATAGAGGTCCTTTATGACTGGACTAAGTATAAATAAGCCAAAAGTGATCAAATTTGACATTTTTCGATAGAAAAAATATTTTTTGAAAATTTTCGATTTTTCAACATGAGAGTCATGACTATACAAATCATTGAAATTTTGATCCAAGTCAGTCAAAATGTATACAAAGAGGTCCTTTATGACTGGACTAAGTATAAATAAGATAAAAATGATCAAATTTGGCATTTTTCGATAGAAAAAACATTTTTTGAAAATTTTTGATTTTTCAACATTCGAGTCATGACTATACAAATCATTGAAATTTTGATCCAAGTAAGTCAAAATGTATACATAGAAGTCCTTTATGACTGGACTAAGTATAAATAAGCCAAAACTGATCAAATTTGACATTTTTCGATAGAAAAAACATTTTTTGAAAATTTTCGATGTTTCTACATGAGAGTCATGACTATACAAATCATTGAAATTTTGATCCAAGTAAGTCAAAATGTAAACATAGAAGTCCTTTATGACTGGACTAAGTATAAATAAGCCAAAACTGATCAAATTTGACATTTTTCGATAGAAAAAACATTTTTTGAAAATTTTCGATTTTTCAACATGAGAGTCATGACTATACAAATCATTGAAATTTTGATCCAGGTAAGTCAAAATGTATACATAGAGGTCCTTTATGACTGGACTAAGTATAAATAAGCCAAAAGTGATCAAATTTGACATTTTTCGATAGAAAAAACATTTTTTGAAAATTTTCGATTTTTCAACATGAGAGTCATGACTATACAAATCATTGAAATTTTGATCCAAGTAAGTCAAAATGTATACAAAGAGGTCCTTTATGACTGGACTAAGTATAAATAAGCCACAAATGATCAAATTTGGCATTTTTCGATAGAAAAAACAATTTTTGAAAATTTCCGAATTTACAACTAAAATGTCATGACTATACAAATCATTGAAATTTTGATCCAAGTAAGTCAAAATGTATACATAGAGGTCCTTTATGACTGGACTAAGTATAAATAAGCCAAAAATGATCAAATTTGGCATTTTTCGATAGAAAAAACATTTTTTTAAAATTTTCGATTTTTCAACATGAGAGTCATGACTATACAAATCATTGAAATTTTGATCCAAGTAAGTCAAAATGTATACACAGAGGTCCTTAATGACTGGACTAAGTATAAATAAGCCAAAAATGATCAAATTTGACATTTTTTGATAGAAAAAACATTTTTTGAAGATTTTCGATTTTTCAACATGAGAGTCATGACTATTCAAATCATTGAAATTTTGATCCAAGTAAGTCAAAATGTATACAAAGAGGTCCTTTATGACTGGACTAAGTATAAATAAGCCAAAAATGATCAAATTTGGCATTTTTCGATAGAAAAAACATTTTTTGAAAATTTTCGATGTTTATACATGAGAATCATAACTATACAAATCATTGAAATTTTGATCCAAGTAAGTCAAAATGTAAACATAGAAGTCCTTTATGACTGGACTAAGTATAAATAAGCCAAAACTGATCAAATTTGACATTTTTCGATAGAAAAAACATTTTTTGAAAATTTTCGATTTTTCAACATGAGAGTCATGACTATACAAATCATTGAAATTTTGATCCAGGTAAGTCAAAATGTATACATAGAGGTCCTTTATGACTGGACTAAGTATAAATAAGCCAAAAGTGATCAAATTTGACATTTTTCGATAGAAAAAATATTTTTTGAAAATTTTCGATTTTTCAACATGAGAGTCATGACTATACAAATCATTGAAATTTTGATCCAAGTCAGTCAAAATGTATACAAAGAGGTCCTTTATGACTGGACTAAGTATAAATAAGATAAAAATGATCAAATTTGGCATTTTTCGATAGAAAAAACATTTTTTGAAAATTTTTGATTTTTCAACATTCGAGTCATGACTATACAAATCATTGAAATTTTGATCCAAGTAAGTCAAAATGTATACATAGAAGTCCTTTATGACTGGACTAAGTATAAATAAGCCAAAACTGATCAAATTTGACATTTTTCGATAGAAAAAACATTTTTTGAAAATTTTCGATGTTTCTACATGAGAGTCATGACTATACAAATCATTGAAATTTTGATCCAAGTAAGTCAAAATGTAAACATAGAAGTCCTTTATGACTGGACTAAGTATAAATAAGCCAAAACTGATCAAATTTGACATTTTTCGATAGAAAAAACATTTTTTGAAAATTTTCGATTTTTCAACATGAGAGTCATGACTATACAAATCATTGAAATTTTGATCCAGGTAAGTCAAAATGTATACATAGAGGTCCTTTATGACTGGACTAAGTATAAATAAGCCAAAAGTGATCAAATTTGACATTTTTCGATAGAAAAAACATTTTTTGAAAATTTTCGATTTTTCAACATGAGAGTCATGACTATACAAATCATTGAAATTTTGATCCAAGTAAGTCAAAATGTATACAAAGAGGTCCTTTATGACTGGACTAAGTATAAATAAGCCACAAATGATCAAATTTGGCATTTTTCGATAGAAAAAACAATTTTTGAAAATTTCCGAATTTACAACTAAAATGTCATGACTATACAAATCATTGAAATTTTGATCCAAGTAAGTCAAAATGTATACATAGAGGTCCTTTATGACTGGACTAAGTATAAATAAGCCAAAAATGATCAAATTTGGCATTTTTCGATAGAAAAAACATTTTTTTAAAATTTTCGATTTTTCAACATGAGAGTCATGACTATACAAATCATTGAAATTTTGATCCAAGTAAGTCAAAATGTATACACAGAGGTCCTTTATGACTGGACTAAGTATAAATAAGCCAAAAATGATCAAATTTGACATTTTTTGATAGAAAAAACATTTTTTGAAGATTTTCGATTTTTCAACATGAGAGTCATGACTATTCAAATCATTGAAATTTTGATCCAAGTAAGTCAAAATGTATACAAAGAGGTCCTTTATGACTGGACTAAGTATAAATAAGCCAAAAATGATCAAATTTGGCATTTTTCGATAGAAAAAACATTTTTTGAAAATTTTCGATGTTTATACATGAGAATCATAACTATACAAATCATTGAAATTTTGATCCAAGTAAGTCAAAATGTAAACATAGAAGTCCTTTATGACTGGACTAAGTATAAATAAGCCAAAACTGATCAAATTTGACATTTTTCGATAGAAAAAACATTTTTTGAAAATTTTCGATTTTTCAACATGAGAGTCATGACTATACAAATCATTGAAATTTTGATCCAGGTAAGTCAAAATGTATACATAGAGGTCCTTAATGACTGGACTAAGTATAAATAAGCCAAAAGTGATCAAATTTTGACATTTTTCGATAGAAAAAACATTTTTTGAAAATTTTCGATTTTTCAACATGAGAGTCATGACTATACAAATCATTGAAATTTTGATCCAAGTAAGTCAAAATGTAAACAAAGAGGTCCTTTATGACTGGACTAAGTATAAATAAGCCAAAAATGATCAAATTTGGCATTTTTCGATAGAAAAAACAATTTTTGAAAATTTCCGAATTTACAACTAAAATGTCATGACTATACAAATCATTGAAATTTTGATCCAAGTAAGTCAAAATGTATACATAGAGGTCCTTTATGACTGGACTAAGTATAAATAAGCCAAAAATGATCAAATTTGGCATTTTTCGATAGAAAAAACATTTTTTGAAAATTTTCGATTTTTCAACATGAGAGTCATGACTATACAAATCATTGAAATTTTGATCCAAGTAAGTCAAAATGTATACACAGAGGTCCTTTATGACTGGACTAAGTATAAATAAGCCAAAAATGATCAAATTTGACATTTTTCGATAGAAAAAACATTTTTTGAAAATTTTCGATGTTTCTACATGAGAGTCATGACTATACAAATTATTGAAATTTTGATCCAAGTAATTCAAAATGTAAACATAGAAGTCCTTTATGACTGGACTAAGTATAAATAAGCCAAAACTGATCAAATTTGACATTTTTCGATAGAAAAAACATTTTTTGAAAATTTCCGAATTTACAACTAAAATGTCATGACTATACAAATCATTGAAATTTTGATCCAGGTAAGTCAAAATGTATACATAGAGGTCCTTTATGACTGGACTAAGTATAAATAAGCCAAAAGTGATCAAATTTTGACATTTTTCGATAGAAAAAACATTTTTTGAAAATTTTCGATTTTTCAACATGAGAGTCATGACTATACAAATCATTGAAATTTTGATCCAAGTAAGTCAAAATGTAAACAAAGAGGTCCTTTATGACTGGACTAAGTATAAATAAGCCAAAAATGATCAAATTTGGCATTTTTCGATAGAAAAAACAATTTTTGAAAATTTCCGAATTTACAACTAAAATGTCATGACTATACAAATCATTGAAATTTTGATCCAAGTAAGTCAAAATGTATACACAGAGGTCCTTTATGACTGGACTAAGTATAAATAAGCCAAAAATGATCAAATTTGACATTTTTCGATAGAAAAAACATTTTTTGAAAATTTTCGATTTTTCAACATGAGAGTCATGACTATACAAATCATTGAAATTTTGATCCAAGTAAGTCAAAATGTATACAAAGAGGTCCTTCATGACTGGACTAAGTATAAATAAGCCAAAAATGATCAAATTTGGCATTTTTCGATAGAAAAAACATTTTTTGAAAATTTTCGATTTTTCAACATTAGAGTCATGACTATACAAATCATTGAAATTTTGATCCAAGTAAGTCAAAATGTATACATAGAAGTCCTTTATGACTGGACTAAGTATAAATAAGCCAAAACTGATCAAATTTGACATTTTTCGATAGAAAAAACATTTTTTGAAAATTTTCGATGTTTCTACATGAGAATCATGACTATACAAATCATTGAAATTTTGATCCAAGTAAGTCAAAATGTAAACATAGAAGTCCTTTATGACTGGACTAAGTATAAATAAGCCAAAACTGATCAAATTTGACATTTTTCGATAGAAAAAACATTTTTTGAAAATTTTCGATTTTTCAACATGAGAGTCATGACTATACAAATCATTGAAATTTTGATCCAGGTAAGTCAAAATGTATACATAGAGGTCCTTTATGACTGGACTAAGTATAAATAAGCCAAAAGTGATCAAATTTTGACATTTTTCGATAGAAAAAACATTTTTTGAAAATTTTCGATTTTTCAACATGAGAGTCATGACTATACAAATCATTGAAATTTTGATCCAAGTAAGTCAAAATGTAAACAAAGAGGTCCTTTATGACTGGACTAAGTATAAATAAGCCAAAAATGATCAAATTTGGCATTTTTCGATAGAAAAAACAATTTTTGAAAATTTCCGAATTTACAACTAAAATGTCATGACTATACAAATCATTGAAATTTTGATCCAAGTAAGTCAAAATGTATACATAGAGGTCCTTTATGACTGGACTAAGTATAAATAAGCCAAAAATGATCAAATTTGGCATTTTTCGATAGAAAAAACATTTTTTGAAAATTTTCGATTTTTCAACATGAGAGTCATGACTATACAAATCATTGAAATTTTGATCCAAGTAAGTCAAAATGTATACACAGAGGTCCTTTATGACTGGACTAAGTATAAATAAGCCAAAAATGATCAAATTTGACATTTTTCGATAGAAAAAACATTTTTTGAAAATTTTCGATTTTTCAACATGAGAGTCATGACTATACAAATCATTGAAATTTTGATCCAAGTAAGTCAAAATGTATACAAAGAGGTCCTTAATGACTGGACTAAGTATAAATAAGCCAAAAATGATCAAATTTGGCATTTTTCGATAAAAAAAACATTTTTTGAAAATTTTCGATTTTTCAACATTAGAGTCATGACTATACAAATCATTGAAATTTTGATCCAAGTAAGTCAAAATGTATACATAGAAGTCCTTTATGACTGGACTAAGTATAAATAAGCCAAAACTGATCAAATTTGACATTTTTCGATAGAAAAAACATTTTTTGAAAATTTTCGATGTTTCTACATGAGAGTCATGACTATACAAATCATTGAAATTTTGATCCAAGTAAGTCAAAATGTATACATAGAAGTCCTTTATGACTGGACTAAGTATAAATAAGCCAAAACTGATCAAATTTGACATTTTTCGATAGAAAAAACATTTTTTGAAAATTTTCGATGTTTCTACATGAGAATCATGACTATACAAATCATTGAAATTTTGATCCAAGTAAGTCAAAATGTATACATAGAGGTCCTTTATGACTGGACTAAGTATAAATAAGCCAAAAATGATCAAATTTGGCATTTTTCGATAGAAAAAACATTTTTTGAAAATTTTCGATTTTTCAACATGAGAGTCATGACTATACAAATCATTGAAATTTTGATCCAAGTAAGTCAAAATGTATACACAGAGGTCCTTTATGACTGGACTAAGTATAAATAAGCCAAAAATGATCAAATTTGACATTTTTCGATAGAAAAAACATTTTTTGAAAATTTTCGATTTTTCAACATGAGAGTCATGACTATACAAATCATTGAAATTTTGATCCAAATAAGTCAAAATGTATACAAAGAGGTCCTTTATGACTGGACTAAGTATAAATAAGCCAAAAATGATCATATTTGGCATTTTTCGATAGAAAAAACATTTTTTGAAAATTTTCGATTTTTCAACATTAGAGTCATGACTATACAAATCATTGAAATTTTGATCCAAGTAAGTCAAAATGTATACATAGAAGTCCTTTATGGCTGGACTAAGTATAAATAAGCCAAAACTGATCAAATTTGACATTTTTCGATAGAAAAAACATTTTTTGAAAATTTTCGATGTTTCTACATGAGAGTCATGACTATACAAATCATTGAAATTTTGATCCAAGTAAGTCAAAATGTAAACATAGAAGTCCTTTATGACTGGACTAAGTATAAATAAGCCAAAACTGATCAAATTTGACATTTTTCGATAGAAAAAACATTTTTTGAAAATTTTCGATTTTTCAACATGAGAGTCATGACTATACAAATCATTGAAATTTTGATCCAGGTAAGTCAAAATGTATACATAGAGGTCCTTTATGACTGGACTAAGTATAAATAAGCCAAAAATGATCAAATTTGACATTTTTCGATAGAAAAAACATTTTTTGAAAATTTTCGATTTTTCAACATGAGAGTCATGACTATACAAATCATTGAAATTTTGATCCAAGTAAGTCAAAATGTATACATAGAGGTCCTTTATGACTGGACTAAGTATAAATAAGCCAAAAATGATCAAATTTGACATTTTTCGATAGAAAAAACATTTTTTGAAAATTTTCGATTTTTCAACATCGAGAGTCATGACTATACAAATCATTGAAATTTTGATCCAAGTAAGTCAAAATGTATACATAGAGGTCCTTTATGACTGGACTAAGTATAAATAAGCCAAAAGTGATCAAATTTGGCATTTTTCGATAGAAAAAACAATTTTTGAAAATTTCCGAATTTACAACTAAAATGTCATGACTATACAAATCATTGAAATTTTGATCCAAGTAAGTCAAAATGTATACATAGAGGTTATTTATGACTGGACTAAGTATAAATAAGCCAAAAATGATCAAATTTGGCATTTTTCGATAGAAAAAACATTTTTTGAAAATTTTCGATTTTTCAACATGAGAGTCATGACTATACAAATCATTGAAATTTTGATCCAAGTAAGTCAAAATGTATACCAAGAGGTCCTTTATGACTGGACTAAGTATAAATAAGCCAAAAATGATCAAATTTAACATTTTTCGATAGAAAAAACAATTTTTGAAAATTTCCGAATTTACAACTAAAATGTCATGACTATACAAATCATTGAAATTTTGATCCAAGTAAGTCAAAATGTATACATAGAGGTCCTTTATGACTGGACTAAGTATAAATAAGCCAAAAATGATCAAATTTGGCATTTTTCGATAGAAAAAACATTTTTTGAAAATTTTCGATTTTTCAACATGAGAGTCATGACTATACAAATCATTGAAATTTTGATCCAAGTAAGTCAAAATGTATACACAAAGGTCCTTTATGACTGGACTAAGTATAAATAAGCCAAAAATGATCAAATTTGACTATTTTCGATAGAAAAAACATTTTTTGAAAATTTTCGATTTTTCAACATGAGAGTCATGACTATACAAATCATTGAAATTTTGATCCAAGTAAGTCAAAATGTATACAAAGAGGTCCTTTATGACTGGACTAAGTATAAATAAGCCAAAAATGATCAAATTCTGCATTTTTCGATAGAAAAAAACATTTTTTGAAAATTTTTGATTTTTCAACATTAGAGTCATGACTATACAAATCATTGAAATTTTGATCCAAGTAAGTCAAAATGTATACATAGAAGTCCTTTATGACTGGACTAAGTATAAATAAGCCAAAACTGATCAAATTTGACATTTTTCGATAGAAAAAACATTTTTTGAAAATTTTCGATGTTTCTACATGAGAGTCATGACTATACAAACCATTGAAATTTTGATCCAAGTAAGTCAAAATGTAAACATAGAGGTCCTTTATGACTGGACTAAGTATAAATAAGCCAAAACTGATCAAATTTGACATTTTTCGATAGAAAAAACATTTTTTGAAAATTTTTCGATTTTTCAACATCGAGAGTCATGACTATACAAATCATTGAAATTTTGATCCAAGTAAGTCAAAATGTATACATAGAGGTCCTTTATGACTGGACTAAGTATAAATAAGCCAAAAGTGATCAAATTTGGCATTTTTCCATAGAAAAAACAATTTTTGAAAATTTCCGAATTTACAACTAAAATGTCATGACTATACAAATCATTGAAATTTTGATCCAAGTAAGTCAAAATGTATACATAGAGGTTATTTATGACTGGACTAAGTATAAATAAGCCAAAAATGATCAAATTTGGCATTTTTCGATAGAAAAAACATTTTTTGAAAATTTTCGATTTTTCAACATGAGAGTCATGACTATACAAATCATTGAAATTTTGATCCAAGTAAGTCAAAATGTATACCAAGAGGTCCTTTATGACTGGACTAAGTATAAATAAGCCAAAAATGATCAAATTTAACATTTTTCGATAGAAAAAACAATTTTTGAAAATTTCCGAATTTACAACTAAAATGTCATGACTATACAAATCATTGAAATTTTGATCCAAGTAAGTCAAAATGTATACATAGAGGTCCTTTATGACTGGACTAAGTATAAATAAGCCAAAAATGATCAAATTTGGCATTTTTCGATAGAAAAAACATTTTTTGAAAATTTTCGATTTTTCAACATGAGAGTCATGACTATACAAATCATTGAAATTTTGATCCAAGTAAGTCAAAATGTATACATAAAGGTCCTTTATGACTGGACTAAGTATAAATAAGCCAAAAGTGATCAAATTTGGCATTTTTCGATAGAAAAAACAATTTTTGAAAATTTCCGAATTTACAACTAAAATGTCATGACTATACAAATCATTGAAATTTTGATCCAAGTAAGTCAAAATGTATACATAGAGGTTATTTATGACTGGACTAAGTATAAATAAGCCAAAAATGATCAAATTTGGCATTTTTCGATAGAAAAAACATTTTTTGAAAATTTTCGATTTTTCAACATGAGAGTCATGACTATACAAATCATTGAAATTTTGATCTAAGTAAGTCAAAATGTATACCAAGAGGTCCTTTATGACTGGACTAAGTATAAATAAGCCAAAAATGATCAAATTTAACATTTTTCGATAGAAAAAACAATTTTTGAAAATTTCCGAATTTACAACTAAAATGTCATGACTATACAAATCATTGAAATTTTGATCCAAGTAAGTCAAAATGTATACACAGAGGTCCTTTATGACTGGACTAAGTATAAATAAGCCAAAAATGATCAAATTTGACTATTTTCGATAGAAAAAACATTTTTTGAAAATTTTCGATTTTTCAACATGAGAGTCATGACTATACAAATCATTGAAATTTTGATCCAAGTAAGTCGAAATGTATACAAAGAGGTCCTTTATGACTGGACTAAGTATAAATAAGCCAAAAATGATCAAATTCTGCATTTTTCGATAGAAAAAACATTTTTTGAAAATTTTTGATTTTTCAACATTAGAGTCATGACTATACAAATCATTGAAATTTTGATCCAAGTAAGTCAAAATGTATACATAGAAGTCCTTTATGACTGGACTAAGTATAAATAAGCCAAAACTGATCAAATTTGACATTTTTCGATAGAAAAAACATTTTTTGAAAATTTTCGATGTTTCTACATGAGAGTCATGACTATACAAATCATTGAAATTTTGATCAAAGTAAGTCAAAATGTAAACACAGAAGTCCTTTATGACTGGACTAAGTATAAATAAGCCAAAACTGATCAAATTTGACATTTTTCGATAGAAAAAACATTTTTTGAAAATTTTCGATTTTTCAACATGAGAGTCATGACTATACAAATCATTGAAATTTTGATCCAGGTAAGTCAAAATGTATACATAGAGGTCCTTTATGACTGGACTAAGTATAAATAAGCCAAAAGTGATCAAATTTGACATTTTTCGATAGAAAAAACATTTTTTGAAAATTTTCGATTTTTCAACATGAGAGTCATAACTATACAAATCATTGAAATTTTGATCCAAGTAAGTCAAAATGTATACAAAGAGGTCCTTTATGACTGGACTAAGTATAAATAAGCCAAAAATGATCAAATTTGGCATTTTTCGATAGAAAAAACAATTTTTGAAAATTTCCGAATTTACAACTAAAATGTCATGACTATACAAATCATTGAAATTTTGATCCAAGTAAGTCAAAATGTATACATAGAGGTCCTTTATGACTGGACTAAGTATAAATAAGCCAAAAATGATCAAATTTGGTATTTTTCGATAGAAAAAACATTTTTTGAAAATTTTCGATTTTTCAACATGAGAGTCATGACTATACAAATCATTGAAATTTTGATCCAAGTAAGTCAAAATGTATACAAAGAGGTCCTTTATGACTGGACTAAGTATAAATAAGCCAAAAATGATCAAATTTTTCATTTTTCGATAGAAAAAACAATTTTTGAAAATTTCCGAATTTACAACTAAAATGTCATGACAATACAAATCATTGAAATTTTGATCCAAGTAAGTCAAAATGTATACATAGAGGTCCTTTATGACTGGACTAAGTATAAATAAGCCAAAAATGATCAAATTTGGCATTTTTCGATAGAAAAAACATTTTTTGAAAATTTTCGATTTTTCAACATGAGAGTCATGACTATACAAATCATTGAAATTTTGATCCAAGTAAGTCAAAATGTATACACAGAGGTCCTTTATGACTGGACTAAGCATAAATAAGCCAAAAATGATCAAATTTGACATTTTTCGATAGAAAAAACATTTTTTGAAAATTTTCGATTTTTCAACATGAGAGTCATGACTATACAAATCATTGATTTTGATCCAAGTAAGTCAAAATGTATACATAGATGTCCTTTATGACTGGACTAAGTATAAATAAGCCAAAAATGATCAAATTTGGCATTTTTCGATAGAAAAACATTTTTTGAAAATTTTCGATTTTTCAACATTAGAGTCATGACTATACAAATCATTGAAATTTTGATCCAAGTAAGTCAAAATGTATACATAAGTCCTTTATGACTGGACTAAGTATAAATAAGCCAAAACTGATCAAATTTGACATTTTTCGATAGAAAAAACATTTTTTGAAAATTTTCGATGTTTCTACATGAGAGTCATGACTATACAAATCATTGAAATTTTGATCCAAGTAAGTCAAAATGTAAACAGAGAAGTCCTTTATGACTGGACTAAGTATAAATAAGCCAAAACTGATCAAATTTGACATTTTTCGATAGAAAAAACATTTTTTGAAAATTTTCGATTTTTCAACATGAGAGTCATGACTATACAAATCATTGAAATTTTGATCCAAGTAAGTCAAAATGTATACAAAGAGGTCCTTTATGACTGGACTAAGTATAAATAAGCCAAAAATGATCAAATTTGGCATTTTTCGATAGAAAAAACATTTTTTGAAAATTTTCGATTTTTCAACATGAGAGTCATGACTATACAAATCATTGAAATTTTAATCCAAGTAAGTCAAAATGTATACAAAGAGGTCCTTTATGACTGGACTAAGTATAAATAAGCCAAAAATGATCAAATTTTTCATTTTTCGATAGAAAAAACAATTTTTGAAAATTTCCGAATTTACAACTAAAATGTCATGACTATACAAATCATTGAAATTTTGATCCAAGTAAGTCAAAATGTATACATAGAGGTCCTTTATGACTGGACTAAGTATAAATAAGCCAAAAATGATCAAATTTGGCATTTTTCGATAGAAAAAACATTTTTTGAAAATTTTCGATTTTTCAACATGAGAGTCATGACTATACAAATCATTGAAATTTTGATCCAAGTAAGTCAAATTGTATACAAAGAGGTCCTTTATGACTGGACTAAGGATAAATAAGCCAAAAGTGATCAAATTTGACATTTTTCGATAGAAAAAACATTTTTTGAAAATTTTCGATTTTTCAACATGAGAGTCATAACTATACAAATCATTGAAATTTTGATCCAAGTAAGTCAAAATGTATACAAAGAGGTCCTTTATGACTAAACTAAGTATAAATAAGCCAAAAATGATCAAATTTGGCATTTTTCGATAGAAAAAACAATTTTTGAAAATTTTCGATTTTTCAACATTAGAGTCATGACTATACAAATCATTGAAATTTTGATCCAAGTAAGTCAAAATGTATACATAGAAGTCCTTTATGACTGGACTAAGTATAAATAAGCCAAAACTGATCAAATTTGACATTTTTCGACAGAAAAAACATTTTTTGAAAATTTTCGATGTTTCTACATGAGAGTCATGACTATACAAATCATTGAAATTTTGATCCAAGTAAGTCAAAATGTATACAAAGAGGTCCTTTATGACTGGACTAAGTATAAATAAGCCAAAAATGATCAAATTTGGCATTTTTCGATAGAAAAAACAATTTTTGAAAATTTCCGAATTTACAACTAAAATGTCATGACTGTACAAATCATTGAAATTTTGATCCAAGTAAGTCAAAATGTATACAAAGAGGTCCTTTATGACTGGACTAAGTATAAATAAGCCAAAAATGATCAAATTTGGCATTTTTCGATAGAAAAAACATTTTTTGAAAATTTTCGATTTTTCAACATGAGAGTCATGACTATACAAATCATTGAAATTTTGATCCAAGTAAGTCAAAATGTATACAAAGAGGTCCTTTATGACTGGACTAAGTATAAATAAGCCAAAAATGATCAAATTTGGCATTTTTCGATAGAAAAAACAATTTTTGAAAATTTCCGAATTTACAACTAAAATGTCATGACTATACAAATCATTGAAATTTTGATCCAAGTAAGTCAAAATGTATACATAGAGGTCCTTTATGACTGGACTAAGTATAAATAAGCCAAAAATGATCAAATTTGGCATTTTTCGATAGAAAAAACATTTTTTGAAAATTTTCGATTTTTCAACATGAGAGTCATGACTATACAAATCATTGAAATTTTGATCCAAGTAAGTCAAAATGTATACAAAGAGGTCCTTTATGACTGGACTAAGTATAAATAAGCCAAAAATGATCAAATTTGACATTTTTCGATAGAAAAAACATTTTTTGAAAATTTTCGATTTTTCAACATGAGAGTCATGACTATACAAATCATTGAAATTTTGATCCAAGTAAGTCAAATTGTATACAAAGAGGTCCTTTATGACTGGACTAAGTATAAATAAGCCAAAAGTGATCAAATTTGACATTTTTCGATAGAAAAAACATTTTTTGAAAATTTTCGATTTTTCAACATGAGAGTCATGACTATACAAATCATTGAAATTTTGATCCAAGTAAGTCAAAATGTATACAAAGAGGTCCTTTATGACTGGATTAAGTATAAATAAGCCAAAAATGATCAAATTTGGCATTTTTCGATAGAAAAAACCATTTTTGAAAATTTCCGAATTTACAACTAAAATGTCATGACTATACAAATCATTGAAATTTTGATCCAAGTAAGTCAAAATGTATACATAGAGGTCCTTTATGACTGGACTAAGTATAAATAAGCCAAAAATGATCAAATTTGGTATTTTTCGATAGAAAAAACATTTTTTGAAAATTTTCGATGTTTCTACATGAGAGTCATGACTATACAAATCATTGAAATTTTGATCCAAGTAAGTCAAAATGTAAACATAGAAGTCCTTTATGACTGGACTAAGTATAAATAAGCCAAAACTGATCAAATTTGACATTTTTCGATAGAAAAAACATTTTTTGAAAATTTTCGATGTTTCTACATGAGAGTCATGACTATACAAATCATTGAAATTTTAATCCAAGTAAGTCAAAATGTAAACATAGAAGTCCTTTATGACTGGACTAAGTATAAATAAGCCAAAACTGATCAAATTTGACATTTTTCGATAGAAAAAACATTTTTTGAAAATTTTCGATTTTCAACATGAGAGTCATGACTATACAAATCATTGAAATTTTGATCCAAGTAAGTCAAAGTGTATACAAAGAGGTCCTTTATGACTGGACTAAGTATAAATAAGCCAAAAATGATCAAATTTGGCATTCTTCGATAGAAAAAACAATTTTTGAAAATTTCCGAATTTACAACTAAAATGTCATGACTATACAAATCATTGAAATTTTGATCCAAGTAAGTCAAAATGTATACAAAGAGGTCCTTTATGACTGGACTAAGTATAAATAAGCCAAAAATGATCAAATTTGGCATTTTTCGATAGAAAAAACATTTTTTGAAAATTTTCGATTTTTCAACATGAGAGTCATGACTATACAAATCATTGAAATTTTGATCCAAGTAAGTCAAAATGTATACAAAGAGGTCCTTTATGACTGGACTAAGTATAAATAAGCCAAAAATGATCAAATTTTTCATTTTTCGATAGAAAAAAACATTTTTGAAAATTTCCGAATTTACAACTAAAATGTCATGACTATACAAATCATTGAAATTTTGATCCAAGTAAGTCAAAATGTATACATAGAGGTCCTTTATGACTGGACTAAGTATAAATAAGCCAAAAATGATCAAATTTGGCATTTTTCGATAGAAAAAACATTTTTTGAAAATTTTCGATTTTTCAACATGAGAGTCATGACTATACAAATCATTGAAATTTTGATCCAAGTAAGTCAAAATGTATACACAGAGGTCCTTTATGACTGGACTAAGTATAAATAAGCCAAAAATGATCAAATTTGGTATTTTTCGATAGAAGAAACATTTTTTGAAAATTTTCGATTTTTCAACATGAGAGTCATGACTATACAAATCATTGAAATTTTGATCCAAGTAAGTCAAAATGTATACAAAGAGGTCCTTTATGACTGGACTAAGTATAAATAAGCCAAAAATGATCAAATTTGGCATTTTTCGATAGAAAAACATTTTTTGAAAATTTTCGATTTTTCAACATTAGAGTCATGACTATACAAATCATTGAAATTTTGATCCAAGTAAGGCAAAATGTATACATAGGAGTCCTTTATGACTGGACTAAGTATAAATAAGCCAAAACTGATCAAATTTGACATTTTTCGATAGAAAAAACATTTTTTGAAAATTTTCGATGTTTCTACATGAGTAGAAGAGTCAGGTCACTTTCAGCCCAAAAGAATGGTACACTTTTCAAAAAAGGGCAAACCTAGGTGAATGTTGGAAACCTCGGTTGAATGCGAAGTTGGAGGGGATAGATGACGTCATTGACCAATAGTAAATCAAGATGGCGTTGGGAGGTGTGGTGGGGCGTGGCTGACAGAGCGTTAGTGTGTTTCTTGGCGGAAGTGGAGCTTAAAGTGGTGGGCGTGGTTTTGGAAGTGGGGGTTAAAGGGGGCGGGAATTGGACGTTAGATGAGATAATCGAATTCAGCCCAGTTGGATGGTACACTTTTCCAAAAAGGGCAAACCTCGGTTGAATGCGAAGTTGGAGGGGGGGGGACGTCATTGGCTTTGACCAATAGTAGCGCTGTAAAAATCAAGATGGCGTCGGGAGGTGTGGTGTTAGGGAATAATGGCTGCCTAAGCATTGATGACGTCATTGGCTTTGACCAATAGTAGCGCTGTAAAAATCAAGATGGCGTCGGGAGGTGTGGTTGAATTGGTGTGGGGGAATGGCTGCCTAAGCATAAACGGGGGGATGACGTTATTGGCTTTGACCAATAGTGGCGCTTGACGGAGAGTGAACGGGGGGCGGGACGTTGACATTAGTCAGCAATTTTCAAGAATATGTTAATTTGACCTTGAAAAATATTGTAATTTGACACTTTAAATGTACATGATAAAATTCAAGATACGTGACCGGATGTTAATTTTTTTTTTTTTTTATGATTAAGCAATGTAACATGACACTTGAAATTTACATAATAAAAATACATGTTCAAACTTGTTTGAATGGACTTTGATCTTAAAATAATTTTACACGTGTCAGCAATTTTCAATAATATGTTAATTTGACCTTGAAAAATATGATATCATCATCTTGTAACAAGTTCAAACTTGTTTGAAATAATTTTACATGTGTCAAAACACGTGACCGGATGCTAATATTTTTTTATGATTAAGCAATGTAATATGACACTTGAACGTGTTAGATAATAATTTGCAAATCTGAATTCCAAGAAAAGAATATTATGAGTCTGCAATTTTCAAGAATATGTTGAAATAGATATCATCTAACCTTGAAAAATATTGTAATTTGACACTTTAAGTATACACGATAAAATTCAAGATACGTGACCGGATATTAATATTTTTTTATGATTAAGCAATGTAATATGACACTTGAAATTTACATAATAAAAATACATGTTCAAACTTGTTTGAATGGACTTTGATCTTAAAATAATTTTACACGTGTCAGCAATTTTCAAGAATATGTTAATTTGACCTTGAAAAATATGATATCATCATCTTGTAACAAGTTCAAACTTGTTTGAAATAATTTTACATGTGTCAAAACACGTGACCGGATGCTAATATTTTTTTATGATTAAGCAATGTAATATGACACTTGAACGTGTTAGATAATAATTTGCAAATCTGAATTCCAAGAAAAGAATATTATGAGTCTGCAATTTTCAAGAATATGTTGAAATAGATATCATCTAACCTTGAAAAATATTGTAATTTGACACTTTAAGTATACACGATAAAATTCAAGATACGTGACCGGATGTTAATATTTTTTTATGATTAAGCAATGTAATATGACACTTGAAATTTACATAATAAAAATACATGTTCAAACTTGTTTGAATGGACTTTGATCTTAAAATAATTTTACACGTGTCAGCGATTTTCAAGAATATGTTGAAATAGATTTGACCTTGAAAAATATGATATCATCATCTTGTAACAAGTTCAAACTTGTTTGAAATAATTTTACATGTGTCAAAACACGTGACCGGATATTAATATTTTTTTATGATTAAGCAATGTAATATGACACTTGAAATTTACATAATAAAAATACATGTTCAAATTTGTTTGAATGGACTTTGATCTTAAAATAATTTTACACGTGTCAGCTATTCTCAAAAATATGTTGAAATAGATTTGACCTTGAAAAATATGATATCATCATCCTGTTACAAGTTCAAACTTGTTTGAATAAAAATACATGTTCAAACTTGTTTGAACATGTTTAAACTTGTTTGAATCGCATCAGATCTTAAAATAATTTTACACGTGTTATGAGATTAGAATAAAGGTTTTATTTAATAAAAATCTTATAAATATTTTTGTTTTTTTATTTATTAATGATTAAAATTTACATTTAAAAAAAAATTTACAGAAAAAAATTATTATTATGAATCTGAAAAAACACACAAAGTATTGGTGACACTACAGTTCAATAAATTCATCAAATCCATTCCTATAACGACCTGCATTCATAGAGAAATTTTTCATTATTACAACAAATCCATTTGGTGAACTCCAACAATGTCGACATAAATCATGAAATTTTTGAAAATTCATATCAGAGCCAACATGATCGTAGAATATGTGTTTTAGATTCATTTCGTCCGTTTTGAATAACACCAAGCAATTAACATTGTCCCTTATGTTATGCTTTGGAACACGTGCGTAGCTCTGACATAGATTGAAACAATCAATTTTTCGATGACGGCCCATACTAAAGTATTTTCTAATTCTCTGTTGTGAATGACAGCTCACATCATCAAAAATGAAAAGACTTTTTTCTCGAGCTTCATTCGGACTAAGAATTTCACTAGTATCACTAAATGGAAAATATCCAACCCCTTCCACTAATTTTAAAGTCTCTTCTAGTAATTGATATTTCGGTTGGTAAAGAGATTTACTGTGCACATAAATGTTTTCAAAGCGTAAACCGTTTTCATCATAAATTAAATTCAACATAATATTGGTTTTACCACAAACACTAGGACCACATATTATTGTTCGTAGTGAATCTGAAAATAGAGGACCATGATATGTTTGTGTGTCTGTATTTTCTGGTTTTAAATTTTCAACACTCAGAGCGGGTTGTTGTTTTACATGATATAGCATATTCAAAAAGTAAAGACTTAAAGGAGCGTCATCTAGCAGATAAACAATTAGCTGAAGCCGCTTGGAAACGTGCCAAAGCATCTGATTCAACAATTGGTGAAAAAGCATCCGCTTTATTCGTTACAGGCGCCATGAAGGCAAAAACTTCACTTGGTATGGGATTAAAAAAGAAAAAGACGAAAAAGGCAAAGAAAACTATAAACTTTATCTTCAAAGTTAAAACCAAATGATGATGAATCATATGATGATATTTCATTTAATGAATCAGAGAGTAGCAATCAAAGGTTTAATCTGGAAATGAGTAGTGATAGAAGCAAATTGGATAATTCACAAACTAAACAATACAAGGAATATGAATCAGCTATGAATAGTAAGAGTGTCCTAGAGGTTGATGAAAATATTTCTTATTATAATGTTGATCCCAATGTATTAATTGATACATTAAGAAGTCTATATTCTACAGATGTTGGAAAAGAAATACTGTCTATAATTCATCACTTGCGAAAAACAAATATAATTAAATAACAAGTTGATATTAGCTTTTAACATAAAATTAGTAATTTCTTATTAAAAATCATTTATGTATTTTGTTTTAATCTAAAATTGTAATTTTTTTTTAAATAAAATTTTTTTTTATCTAATCTGTAGTACAAGTTGATTTATTATTATTCCTTATAAAGAGCTTATTATCTAGGTTGATTGCTGATGCTTGTTAGGTTATTAAGCGCTGTTTATCAACTGTATAGGTCATTTAATTTGTGATCTTTCATGTGATAACATGCTTCAGATAACGAAACAGCTAGCTAAGTTGAGAGATATTATACAGAAAAAGTATAACGCACTCAAAGCTGATGAACAAACAGCGACCATTTCATTAGAAAAAGCATTTAAGCCCATCACTGATCCGTTGAATAAGCTAGTAGAAAAACAAGAGAACAAAAATGATTTTACTCGAATTAATATAAAACGCAAGATGGAAGATGATACATTAGAAGACAATAAAGATGAACTATTAAATTATACGCCAATGAAGGCTCGAAAATTATTTGAAGATACTCCAGTAGTCACAAAACAAAATCTATCAGACACCTATGAGGATGATGCATTACACACTCCTGATGTTGTATTTAGGGAGATTATAAAATCACCAGAGAATAATCAGCATGCACTTCAGCATTTTACAAAGACTTATGGAGATATGGCCGGTAAATACATTTATTTTATATTATCGAATAAAGATGATAAGCTTATCGATAATATTTACGGATTACGTTATGATAATGCTGCTGATAGATTATATGTAGGTAATTCAGTGGTTCACATTAAGCATAACGATATACAAGTCAACGAAAAATGGTACGACGGGACATCAGGTTTATATGAGCTTTTAGTAAAACAGATACCAAAACATTATTCAGAGCAAGACATGCGTAACTATTTAGAAATTGTAACATCAACAAACGCTTATAGACGGAATTATGACTCTCGGGGTCAAATTCAAGGAACTAGAGGTTTAAAGTATAAAAAAATCATTAAGAAACATCTATACCCATCGGCTCCTGCTTCTGGTAGCGGTCTAACATTATCACGAGTAACTAATAATCCCATAGATTATGTGTACTGGAATACAATCGACGAACTTTGCGACAGATTACGGCTGTTATGCGCATCACGTGACGCGGGAAATTTCAGCCACCAAAATGAGATAAATAGTTTGATACAAGAGTTAAGGGAAGAAAACATTATATACTGAAAACCGGACCTGTTTCTAAACAGACCAGTATTAAACCGATCAAAACCAGTATTAAACCGGTCAAAAACAGTATTAAACAGACCTGTTTAGATACAGACCTGTTTAGATGCAGATCTGTTTAGATACTGACCTGTTTAGTTACAGACCTGTTTAGATACAGACCTGTTTAGAAACAGACCTGTTAAGATACAGACCTGTTTAGATACAGACCTGTTTAGTATTATCGGAGTAATTTGGAGTAATTTGGAGTAATATCGGAGTAATTTGGAGTAATATCGGAGTAATATCGGAGTAATTTGGAGTAATATCGGAGTAATTTGGAGTAATTTTTCCCAACCCCAGGTATAAGTGTAGAAGATGTTTGTGAATCAATATGAATTCTGATTCAAAATAATGATAATTTATAAATATATATTTTTTAAATATTATTATAATACAACTCTGTTTTTATATGTTATAGATAAAATTTTACAATAAAAAAAATATTTTTACAATGTGATATTTTTTATTTTTTTTTTTTTTATAAAACACAAATATGTTCACAAAAGCGGTCCACTATGAAATAAGACTTTTTTTATCAATATATGAATCATGTAAAGAGTCGAACCCTAACCACCGGACTTTAACTTTGGATCCATCATCATTTAAGGTAAATTATCATTATTTTGAATCAGAATTCATATTGATTCACAAACATCTTCTACACTAATACCTGGGGTTGGGAAAAACTACTCCAAATTACTCCGATATTACTCCAAATTACTCCGATATTACTCCGATATTACTCCAAATTACTCCGATATTACTCCAAATTACTCCAAATTACTCCGATAATACTAAACAGGTCTGTATCTAAACAGGTCTGTATCTTAACAGGTCTGTTTCTAAACAGGTCTGTATCTAAACAGGTCTGTAACTAAACAGGTCAGTATCTAAACAGATCTGCATCTAAACAGGTCTGTATCTAAACAGGTCTGTTTAATACTGTTTTTGACCGGTTTAATACTGGTTTTGATCGGTTTAATACTGGTCTGTTTAGAAACAGGTCCGGTTTTCAGTATATTATGTTTTCTTCCCTTAACTCTTGTATCAAACTATTTATCTCATTTTGGTGGCTGAAATTTCCCGCGTCACGTGATGCGCATAACAGCCGTAATCTGTCGCAAAGTTCGTCGATTGTATTCCAGTACACATAATCTATGGGATTATTAGTTACTCGTGATAATGTTAGACCGCTACCAGAAGCAGGAGCCGATGGGTATAGATGTTTCTTAATGATTTTTTTATACTTTAAACCTCTAGTTCCTTGAATTTGACCCCCGAGAGTCATAATTCCGTCTATAAGCGTTTGTTGATGTTACAATTTCTAAATAGTTACGCATGTCTTGCTCTGAATAATGTTTTGGTATCTGTTTTACTAAAAGCTCATATAAACCTGATGTCCTGTCGTACCATTTTTCGTTGACTTGTATATCGTTATGCTTAATGTGAACCACTGAATTACCTACATATAATCTATCAGCAGCATTATCATAACGTAATCCGTAAATATTATCGATAAGCTTATCATCTTTATTCGATAATATAAAATAAATGTATTTACCGGCCATATCTCCATAAGTCTTTGTAAAATGCTGAAGTGCATGCTGATTATTCTCTGGTGATTTTATAATCTCCCTAAATACAACATCAGGAGTGTGTAATGCATCATCCTCATAGGTGTCTGATAGATTTTGTTTTGTGACTACTGGAGTATCTTCAAATAATTTTCGAGCCTTCATTGGCGTATAATTTAATAGTTCATCTTTATTGTCTTCTAATGTATCATCTTCCATCTTGCGTTTTATATTAATTCGAGTAAAATCATTTTTGTTCTCTTGTTTTTCTACTAGCTTATTCAACGGATCAGTGATGGGCTTAAATGCTTTTTCTAATGAAATGGTCGCTGTTTGTTCATCAGCTTTGAGTGCGTTATACTTTTTCTGTATAATATCTCTCAACTTAGCTAGCTGTTTCGTTATCTGAAGCATGTTATCACATGAAAGATCACAAATTAAATGACCTATACAGTTGATAAACAGCGCTTAATAACCTAACAAGCATCAGCAATCAACCTAGATAATAAGCTCTTTATAAGGAATAATAATAAATCAACTTGTACTACAGATTAGATAAAAAAAAATTTTATTTAAAAAAAAATTACAATTTTAGATTAAAACAAAATACATAAATGATTTTTAATAAGAAATTACTAATTTTATGTTAAAAGTTAATATCAACTTGTTATTTAATTATATTTGTTTTTCGCAAGTGATGAATTATAGACAGTATTTCTTTTCCAACATCTGTAGAATATAGACTTCTTAATGTATCAATTAATACATTGGGATCAACATTATAATAAGAAATATTTTCATCAACCTCTAGGACACTCTTACTATTCATAGCTGATTCATATTCCTTGTATTGTTTAGTTTGTGAATTATCCAATTTGCTTCTATCACTACTCATTTCCAGATTAAACCTTTGATTGCTACTCTCTGATTCATTAAATGAAATATCATCATATGATTCATCATCATTTGGTTTTAACTTTGAAGATAAAGTTTATAGTTTTCTTTGCCTTTTTCGTCTTTTTCTTTTTTAATCCCATACCAAGTGAAGTTTTTGCCTTCATGGCTCCTGTAACGAATAAAGCGGATGCTTTTTCACCAATTGTTGAATCAGATGCTTTGGCACGTTTCCAAGCGGCTTCAGCTAATTGTTTATCTGCTAGATGACGCTCCTTTAAGTCTTTACTTTTTGAATATGCTATATCATGTAAAACAACAACCCGCTCTGAGTGTTGAAAATTTAAAACCAGAAAATACAGACACACAAACATATCATGGTCCTCTATTTTAAGATTCACTACGAACAATAATATGTGGTCCTAGTGTTTGTGGTAAAACCAATATTATGTTGAATTTAATTTATGATGAAAACGGTTTACGCTTTGAAAACATTTATGTGCACAGTAAATCTCTTTACCAACCGAAATATCAATTACTAGAAGAGACTTTAAAATTAGTGGAAGGGGTTGGATATTTTCCATTTAGTGATACTAGTGAAATTCTTAGTCCGAATGAAGCTCGAGAAAAAAGTCTTTTCATTTTTGATGATGTGAGCTGTCATTCACAACAGAGAATTAGAGAATACTTTAGTATGGGCCGTCATCGAAAAATTGATTGTTTCTATCTATGTCAGAGCTACGCACGTGTTCCAAAGCATAACATAAGGGACAATGTTAATTGCTTGGTGTTATTCAAAACGGACGAAATGAATCTAAAACACATATTCTACGATCATGTTGGCTCTGATATGAATTTTCAAAAATTTCATGATTTATGTCGACATTGTTGGAGTTCACCAAATGGATTTGTTGTAATAATGAAAAATTTCTCTATGAATGCAGGTCGTTATAGGAATGGATTTGATGAATTTATTGAACTGTAGTGTCACCAATACTTTGTGTGTTTTTTCAGATTCATAATAATAATTTTTTTCTGTAAATTTTTTTTTAAATGTAAATTTTAATCATTAATAAATAAAAAAACAAAAATATTTATAAGATTTTTATTAAATAAAACCTTTATTCTAATCTCATAACACGTGTAAAATTATTTTAAGATCTGATGCGATTCAAACATGTTCAAACAAGTTTGAACATGTATTTTTATTCAAACAAGTTTGAACTTGTAACAGGATGATGATATCATATTTTTCAAGGTCAAATCTATTTCAACATATTTTTGAGAATAGCTGACACGTGTAAAATTATTTTAAGATCAAAGTCCATTCAAACAAGTTTGAACATGTATTTTTATTATGTAAATTTCAAGTGTCATATTACATTGCTTAATCATAAAAAAATATTAATATCCGGTCACGTGTTTTGACACATGTAAAATTATTTCAAACAAGTTTGAACTTGTTACAAGATGATGATATCATATTTTTCAAGGTCAAATCTATTTCAACATATTCTTGAAAATCGCTGACACGTGTAAAATTATTTTAAGATCAAAGTCCATTCAAACAAGTTTGAACATGTATTTTTATTATGTAAATTTCAAGTGTCATATTACATTGCTTAATCATAAAAAAATATTAACATCCGGTCACGTATCTTGAATTTTATCGTGTATACTTAAAGTGTCAAATTACAATATTTTTCAAGGTTAGATGATATCTATTTCAACATATTCTTGAAAATTGCAGACTCATAATATTCTTTTCTTGGAATTCAGATTTGCAAATTATTATCTAACACGTTCAAGTGTCATATTACATTGCTTAATCATAAAAAAATATTAGCATCCGGTCACGTGTTTTGACACATGTAAAATTATTTCAAACAAGTTTGAACTTGTTACAAGATGATGATATCATATTTTTCAAGGTCAAATTAACATATTCTTGAAAATTGCTGACACGTGTAAAATTATTTTAAGATCAAAGTCCATTCAAACAAGTTTGAACATGTATTTTTATTATGTAAATTTCAAGTGTCATATTACATTGCTTAATCATAAAAAAATATTAATATCCGGTCACGTGTTTTGACACATGTAAAATTATTTCAAACAAGTTTGAACTTGTTACAAGATGATGATATCATATTTTTCAAGGTCAAATCTATTTCAACATATTCTTGAAAATCGCTGACACGTGTAAAATTATTTTAAGATCAAAGTCCATTCAAACAAGTTTGAACATGTATTTTTATTATGTAAATTTCAAGTGTCATATTACATTGCTTAATCATAAAAAAATATTAACATCCGGTCACGTATCTTGAATTTTATCGTGTATACTTAAAGTGTCAAATTACAATATTTTTCAAGGTTAGATGATATCTATTTCAACATATTCTTGAAAATTGCAGACTCATAATATTCTTTTCTTGGAATTCAGATTTGCAAATTATTATCTAACACGTTCAAGTGTCATATTACATTGCTTAATCATAAAAAAATATTAGCATCCGGTCACGTGTTTTGACACATGTAAAATTATTTCAAACAAGTTTGAACTTGTTACAAGATGATGATATCATATTTTTCAAGGTCAAATTAACATATTCTTGAAAATTGCTGACACGTGTAAAATTATTTTAAGATCAAAGTCCATTCAAACAAGTTTGAACATGTATTTTTATTATGTAAATTTCAAGTGTCATATTACATTGCTTAATCATAAAAAAAAAAAAATTAACATCCGGTCACGTATCTTGAATTTTATCATGTATATTTAAAGTGTCAAATTACAATATTTTTCAAGGTCAAATTAACATATTCTTGAAAATTGCTGACTAATGTCAACGTCCCGCCCCCCGTTCACTCTCCGTCAAGCGCCACTATTGGTCAAAGCCAATGACGTCATCCCCCCGTTTATGCTTAGGCAGCCATTCCCCCACACCAATTCAACCACACCTCCCGACGCCATCTTGATTTTTACAGCGCTACTATTGGTCAAAGCCAATGACGTCATCAATGCTTAGGCAGCCATTATTCCCTAACACCACACCTCCCGACGCCATCTTGATTTTTACAGCGCTACTATTGGTCAAAGCCAATGACGTCCCCCCCCTCCAACTTCGCATTCAACCGAGGTTTGCCCTTTTTGGAAAAGTGTACCATCCAACTGGGCTGAATTCGATTATCTCATCTAACGTCCAATTCCCGCCCCCTTTAACCCTCACTTCCAAAACCACGCCCACCACTTTAAGCTCCACTTCCGCCAAGAAACACACTAACGCTCTGTCAGCCACGCCCCACCACACCTCCCAACGCCATCTTGATTTACTATTGGTCAATGACGTCATCTATCCCCTCCAACTTCGCATTCAACCGAGGTTTCCAACATTCACCTAGGTTTGCCCTTTTTTGAAAAGTGTACCATTCTTTTGGGCTGAAAGTGACCTGACTCTTCTACTTACATGAGAGTCATGACTATACAAATCATTGAAATTTTGATCCAAGTAAGTCAAAATGTAAACATAGAAGTCCTTTATGACTGGACTAAGTATAAATAAGCCAAAACTGATCAAATTTGACATTTTTCGATAGAAAAAACATTTTTTGAAAATTTTCGATTTTTCAACATGAGAGTCATGACTATACAAATCATTGAAATTTTGATCCAAGTAAGTCAAAATGTATACATAGAGGTCCTTTATGACTGGACTAAGTATAAATAAGCCAAAAATGATCAAATTTGGCATTTTTCGATAGAAAAAACATTTTTTGAAAATTTTCGATTTTTCAACATGGGAGTCATGACTATACAAATCATTGAAATTTTGATCCAAGTAAGTCAAAATGTATACACAGAGGTCCTTTATGACTGGACTAAGCATAAATAAGCCAAAAATGATCAAATTTGACATTTTTCGATAGAAAAAAACATTTTTTGAAAATTTTCGATTTTTCAACATGAGAGTTATGACTATACAAATCATTGAAATTTTGATCCAAGTAAGTCAAAATGTATACAAAGAGGTCCTTTATGACTGGACTAAGTATAAATAAGCCAAAAATGATCAAATTTGGCATTTTTCGATAGAAAAACATTTTTTGAAAATTTTCGATTTTTCAACATTAGAGTCATGACTATACAAATCATTGAAATTTTGATCCAAGTAAGTCAAAATGTATACATAGGAGTCCTTTATGACTGGACTAAGTATAAATAAGCCAAAACTGATCAAATTTGACATTTTTCGATAGAAAAAACATTTTTTGAAAATTTTCGATGTTTCTACATGAGAGTCATGACTATACAAATCATTGAAATTTTGATCCAAGTAAGTCAAAATGTAAACATAGAAGTCCTTTATGACTGGACTAAGTATAAATAAGCCAAAACTGATCAAATTTGACATTTTTCGATAGAAAAAACATTTTTTGAAAATTTTCGATTTTTCAACATGAGAGTCATGACTATACAAATCATTGAAATTTTGATCCAAGTAAGTCAAAATGTATACAAAGTGGTCCTTTATGACTGGACTAAGTAAAAATAAGCCAAAAATGATCAAATTTGGCATTTTTCGATAGAAAAAACAATTTTTGAAAATTTCCGAATTTACAACTAAAATGTCATGACTATACAAATCATTGAAATTTTGATCCAAGTAAGTCAAAATGTATACATAGAGGTCCTTTATGACTGGACTAAGTATAAATAAGCCAAAAATGATCAAATTTGGCATTTTTCGATAGAAAAAACAACTTTTGTAAATTTCCGAATTTACATCTAGAATGTCATGACTATACAAATCATTGAAATTTTGATCCAAGTAAGTCAAAATGTATACATAGAGGTCCTTTATGACTGGACTAAGTATAAATAACCCAAAAATGATCAAATTTGGCATTTTTCGATAGAAAAAACATTTTTTGAAAATTTTCGATTTTTCAACATGAGAGTCATGACTATACAAATCATTGAAATTTTGATCCAAGTAAGTCAAAATGTATACACAGAGGTCCCTTATGACTGGACTAAGTATAAATAAGCAAAAATGATCAAATTTGACATTTTTCGATAGAAAAAACATTTTTTGAAAATTTCCGATTTTACAACTAAAATGTCATGACTATACAAATCATTGAAATATTGATCCAAGTAAGTCAAAATTTATACAAAGAGGTTTTTTATGACTGGACTAAGTATAAATAAGCCAAAAATGATCAAATTTGACATTTTTCGACAGAAAAAAATTTTTTTGAAAATTTTCGATTTTTCAACATGAGAGTCATGACTATACAAATCATTGAAATTTTGATCCAAGTAAGTCAAAATGTATACATAGGAGTCCTTTATGACTGGACTAAGTATAAATAAGCCAAAACTGATCAAATTTGACATTTTTCGATAGAAAAAACATTTTTTGAAAATTTTCGATGTTTCTACATGAGAGTCATGACTATACAAATCATTTAAATTTTGATCCAAGTAAGTCAAAATGTATACAAAGAGGTCCTTTATGACTGGACTAAGTATAAATAAGCCAAAAATGATCAAATTTGGCATTTTTCGATAGAAAAACATTTTTTGAAAATTTTCGATTTTTCAACATTAGAGTCATGACTATACAAATCATTGAAATTTTGATCCAAGTAAGTCAAAATGTATACATAGGAGTCCTTTATGACTGGACTAAGTATAAATAAGCCAAAACTGATCAAATTTGACATTTTTCGATAGAAAAAACATTTTTTGAAAATTTTCGATGTTTCTACATGAGAGTCATGACTATACAAATCATTGAAATTTTGATCCAAGTAAGTCAAAATGTAAACATAGAAGTCCTTTATGACTGAACTAAGTATAAATAAGCCAAAACTGATCAAATTTGACATTTTTCGATAGAAAAAACATTTTTTGAAAATTTTCGATTTTTCAACATGAGAGTCATGACTATACAAATCATTGAAATTTTGATCCAAGTAAGTCAAAATGTATACAAAGTGGTCCTTTATGACTGGACTAAGTAAAAATAAGCCAAAAATGATCAAATTTGGCATTTTTCGACAGAAAAAACAATTTTTGAAAATTTCCGAATTTACAACTAAAATGTCATGACTATACAAATCATTGAAATTTTGATCCAAGTAAGTCAAAATGTATACATAGAGGTCCTTTATGACTGGACTAAGTATAAGTAAGCCAAAAATGATCAAATTTGGCATTTTTCGATAGAAAAAACATTTTTTGAAAATTTTCGATTTTTCAACATGAGAGTCATGACTATACAAATCATTGAAATTTTGATCCAAGTAAGTCAAAATGTATACAAAGAGGTCCTTTATGACTGGACTAAGTATAAATAAGCCAAAAATGATCAAATTTTTCATTTTTCGATAGAAAAAACAACTTTTGTAAATTTCCGAATTTACATCTAGAATGTCATGACTATACAAATCATTGAAATTTTGATCCAAGTAAGTCAAAATGTATACATAGAGGTCCTTTATGACTGGACTAAGTATAAATAACCCAAAAATGATCAAATTTGGCATTTTTCGATAGAAAAAACATTTTTTGAAAATTTTCGATTTTTCAACATGAGAGTCATGACTATACAAATCATTGAAATTTTGATCCAAGTAAGTCAAAATGTATACACAGAGGTCCCTTATGACTGGACTAAGTATAAATAAGCAAAAATGATCAAATTTGACATTTTTCGATAGAAAAAACATTTTTTGAAAATTTCCGATTTTACAACTAAAATGTCATGACTATACAAATCATTGAAATATTGATCCAAGTAAGTCAAAATTTATACAAAGAGGTTTTTGATGACTGGACTAAGTATAAATAAGCCAAAAATGATCAAATTTGACATTTTTCGACAGAAAAAAATTTTTTTGAAAATTTTCGATTTTTCAACATGAGAGTCATGACTATACAAATCATTGAAATTTTGATCCAAGTAAGTCAAAATGTATACATAGGAGTCCTTTATGACTGGACTAAGTATAAATAAGCCAAAACTGATCAAATTTGACATTTTTCGATAGAAAAAACATTTTTTGAAAATTTTCGATGTTTCTACATGAGAGTCATGACTATACAAATCATTGAAATTTTGATCCAAGTAAGTCAAAATGTAAACATAGAAGTCCTTTATGACTGGACTAAGTATAAATAAGCCAAAAATGATCAAATTTGGCATTTTTCGATAGAAAACATTTTTTGAAAATTTTCGATTTTTCAACATTAGAGTCATGACTATACAAATCATTGAAATTTTGATCCAAGTAAGTCAAAATGTATACATAGGAGTCCTTTATGACTGGACTAAGTATAAATAAGCCAAAACTGATCAAATTTGACATTTTTCGATAGAAAAAACATTTTTTGAAAATTTTCGATGTTTCTACATGAGAGTCATGACTATACAAATCATTGAAATTTTGATCCAAGTAAGTCAAAATGTATACAAAGAGGTCCTTTATGACTGGACTAAGTATAAATAAGCCAAAAATGATCAAATTTGGCATTTTTCGATAGAAAAAACAATTTTTGAAAATTTCCGAATTTACAACTAAAATGTCATGACTATACAAATCATTGAAATTTTGATCCAAGTAAGTCAAAATGTATACATAGAGGTCCTTTATGACTGGACTAAGTATAAATAAGCCAAAAATGATCAAATTTGGCATTTTTCGATAGAAAAAACATTTTTTGAAAATTTTCGATTTTTCAACATGAGAGTCATGACT
This sequence comes from Chrysoperla carnea, assembly GCF_905475395.1. Taxonomy (NCBI): domain Eukaryota; kingdom Metazoa; phylum Arthropoda; class Insecta; order Neuroptera; family Chrysopidae; genus Chrysoperla; species Chrysoperla carnea. The sequence goes on from NW_025408274.1 coordinate 79,577, forward strand.
ATACAAATCATTGAAATTTTGATCCAAGTAAGTCAAAATGTATACAAAGAGGTCCTTTATGACTGGACTAAGTATAAATAAGCCAAAAATGATCAAATTTGACATTTTTCGATAGAAAAAACAACTTTTGAAAATTTCCGAATTTACAACTAAAATGTCATGACTATACAAATCATTGAAATTTTGATCCAAGTAAGTCAAAATGTATACATAGAGGTCCTTTATGACTGGACTAAGTATAAATAACCCAAAAATGATCAAATTTGGCATTTTTCGATAGAAAAAACATTTTTTGAAAATTTTCGATTTTTCAACACGAGAGTCATGACTATACAAATCATTGAAATTTTGATCCAAGTAAGTCAAAATGTATACACAGAGGTCCCTTATGACTGGACTAAGTATAAATAAGCCAAAAATGATCAAATTTGGCATTTTTCGATAGAAAAAACATTTTTTGAAAATTTTCGATTTTTCAACATGAGAGTCATGACTATACAAATCATTGAAATTTTGATCCAAGTTAGTCAAAATGTATACAAAGATGTCCTTTATGACTGGACTAAGTATAAATAAGCCAAAAGTGATCAAATTTGACATTTTTCGATAGAAAAAACATTTTTTGAAAATTTTCGATTTTTCAACATGAGAGTCATGACTATACAAATCATTGAAATTTTGATCCAAGTAAGTCAAAATGTATACAGAGAGGTCCTTTATGACTGGACTAAGTATAAATAAGCCAAAAATGATCAAATTTGGCATTTTTCGATAGAAAAAACAATTTTTGAAAATTTCCGAATTTACAACTAAAATGTCATGACTATACAAATCATTGAAATTTTGATCCAAGTAAGTCAAAATGTATACACAGAGGTCCTTTATGACTGGACTAAGTATAAATAAGCCAAAAATGATCAAATTTGACATTTTTCGATAGAAAAAACATTTTTTGAAAATTTTCGATTTTTCAACATGCGAGTCATGACTATACAAATCATTGAAATTTTGATCCAAATAAGTCAAAATGTATACAGAGAGGTCCTTTATGACTGGACTAAGTATAAATAAGCCAAAAATGATCAAATTTGGCATTTTTCGATAGAAAAAACAATTTTTGAAAATTTCCGAATTTACAACTAAAATGTCATGACTATACAAATCATTAAAATTTTGATCCAAGTAAGTCAAAATGTATACATAGAGGTCCTTTATGACTGGACTAAGTATAAATAAGCCAAAAGTGATCAAATTAGACATTTTTCGATAGAAAAAAAATTTTTTGAAAATTTTCGAATTTTCAACATGAGAGTCATGACTATACAAATCATTGAAATTTTGATCCAAGTAAGTCAAAATGTATACAAAGAGGTCCTTTATGACTGGACTAAGTATAAATAAGCCAAAAATGATCAAATTTGGCATTTTTCGATAGAAAAAACAATTTTTGAAAATTTCCGAATTTACAACTAAAATGTCATGACTATACAAGTCATTGAAATTTTGATCCAAGTAAGTCAAAATGTAAACATAGAAGTCCTTTATGACTGGCCTAAGTATAAATAAGCCAAAAATGATCAAATTTGGCATTTTTCGATAGAAAAAACATTTTTTGAGAATTATCGATTTTTCAACATGAGGGTCATGACTATACAAATCATTGAAATTTTGATCCAAGTAAGTCAAAATGTATACACAGAGGTCCTTTATGACTGGACTAAGTATAAATAAGCCAAAAATGATTCAATTTGACATTTTTCGATAGAAAAAACATTTTTTGAAAATTTTCGATTTTTCAACATGAGAGTCATGACTATACAAATCATTGAAATTTTGATCCAAGTAAGTCCAAATGTATACATAGAGGTCCTTTATGACTGGACTAAGTATAAATAAGCCAAAAGTGATCAAATTTGACATTTTTCGATAGAAAAAACATTTTTTGAAAATTTTCGATTTTTCAACATGAGAGTCATGACTATACAAATCATTGAAATTTTGATCCAAGTAAGTCAAAATGTATACAAAGAGGTCCTTTATGACTGAACTAAGCATAAATAGCCAAAAATGATCAAATTAGGCATTTTTCGATAGAAAAAACAATTTTTGAAAATTTCCGAATTTACAACTAAAATGTCATGACTATACTAATCATTGAAATTTTGATCCAAGTAAGTCAAAATGTATACATAGAGGCCCTTTATGACTGGAGTAAGTATAAATAAGCCAAAAGTGATCAAATTTGACATTTTTCGATAGAAAAAACATTTTTTGAAAATTTTCGATTTTTCAACATGAGAGTCATGACAATACAAATCATTGAAATTTTGATCCAAGTAAGTCAAAATGTATACATAGAGGTCCTTTATGACTGGACTAAGTATAAATAAGCCAAAAATGATCAAATTTGGCATTTTTCGATAGAAAAAAATTTTTTGTAAATTTTTCGATTTTTCAACATGAGAGTCATGACTATACAAGTCATTGAAATTTTGATCCAAGTAAGTCCAAATGTATACACAGAGGTCCTTTATGACTGGAATAAGAAGAAATAAGCCAAAAATGATCAAATTTGGCATTTTTCGATAGAAAAAACATTTTTTGAAAATTATCGATTTTTCAACATGAGGGTCATGACTATACAAATCATTGAAATTTTGATCCAAGTAAGTCAAAATGTATACATAGAGGTCCTTTATGACTGGACTAAGTATAAATAAGCCAAAAGTGATCAAATTTGACATTTTTCGATAGAAAAAACATTTTTTGAAAATTTTCGATTTTTCAACATGAGAGTCATGACTATACAAATCATTGAAATTTTGATCCAAGTAAGTCAAAATGTATACACAGAGGTCCTTTATGACTGGACTAAGTATAAATAAGCCAAAAATGATTCAATTTGACATTTTTCGATAGAAAAAACATTTTTTGAAAATTTTCGATTTTTCAACATGAGAGTCATGACTATACAAATCATTGAAATTTTGATCCAAGTAAGTCAAAATGTATACATAGAGGTCCTTTATGACTGGGACTAAGTATAAATAAGCCAAAAGTGATCAAATTTGACATTTTTCGATAGAAAAAACATTTTTTGAAATTTTCGATTTTTCAACATGAGAGTCATGACTATACAAATCATTGAAATTTTGATCCAAGTAAGTCAAAATGTGTACAAAGAGGTCCTTTATGACTGGACTAAGTATAAATAAGCCAAAAATGATCAAATTTGGCATTTTTCGATAGAAAAAAACAATTTTTGAAAATTTCCGAATTTACAACTAAAATGTCATGACTATACAAATCATTGAAATTTTGATCCAAGTAAGTCAAAATGTAAACATAGAAGTCCTTTATGACTGGACTAAGTATAAATAAGCCAAAAAATGATCAAATTTGGCATTTTACGATAGAAAAAACAATTATTGAAAATTTCCGAATTTACAACTAAAATGTCATGCCTATACAAATCATTGAAATTTTGATCCAAGTAAGTCAAAATGTAAACATAGAAGTCCTTTATGACTGTACTAAGTATAAATAAGCCAAAAATGATCAAATTTGGCATTTTTCGATAGAAAAAACATTTTTTGAAAATTATCGATTTTTCAACATGAGGGTCATGACTATACAAATCATTGAAATTTTGATCCAAGTAAGTCAAAATGTATACATAGAGGTCCTTTATGACTGGACTAAGTATAAATAAGCCAAAAGTGATCAAATTTGACATTTTTCGATAGAAAAAACATTTTTTGAAAATTTTCGATTTTTCAACATGAGAGTCATGACTATGCAAATCATTGAAATTTTGATCCAAGTAAGTCAAAATGTGTACAAAGAGGTCCTTTATGACTGGACTAAGTATAAATAAGCCAAAAGTGATCAAATTTGACATTTTTCGATAGAAAAAACATTTTTTGAAAATTTTCGATTTTTCAACATGAGAGTCATGACTATACAAATCATTGAAATTTTGATCCAAGTAAGTCAAAATGTATACACAGAGGTCCTTTATGACTGGACTAAGTATAAATAAGCCAAAAATGATTCAATTTGACATTTTTCGATAGAAAAAACATTTTTTGAAAATTATCGATTTTTCAACATGAGGGTCATGACTATACAAATCATTGAAATTTTGATCCAAGTAAGTCAAAATGTATACATAGAGGTCCTTTATGACTGGAATAAGAAGAAATAAGCCAAAAATGATCAAATTTTTCATTTTTCGATAGAAAAAACATTTTTGGAAAATTTTCGATTTTTCAACATGAGAGTCATGACTATACAAATCATTGAAATTTTGATCCAAGTAAGTCAAAATGTATACATAGAGGTTCTTTATGACTGGACTAAGTATAAATAAGCCAAAAATGATCAAATTTGGCATTTTTCGATAGAAAAAACAATTTTTGAAAATTTCCGAATTTACAACTAAAATGTCATGCCTATACAAATCATTGAAATTTTGATCCAAGTAAGTCAAAATGTAAACATAGAAGTCCTTTATGACTGTACTAAGTATAAATAAGCCAAAAATGATCAAATTTGGCATTTTTCGATAGAAAAAACATTTTTTGAAAATTATCGATTTTTCAACATGAGGGTCATGACTATACAAATCATTGAAATTTTGATCCAAGTAAGTCAAAATGTATACATAGAGGTCCTTTATGACTGGAATAAGAAGAAATAAGCCAAAAAATGATCAACTTTGGCATTTTTCGATAGAAAAAACATTTTTTGAAAATTTTCGATTTTTCAACATGAGAGTCATGACTATACAAATCATTGAAATTTTGATCCAAGTAAGTCAAAATGTATACATAGAGGTCCTTTATGACTGGACTAAGTATAAATAAGCCAAAAGTGATCAAATTTGACATTTTTCGATAGAAAAAACATTTTTTGAAAATTTTCGATTTTTCAACATGAGAGTCATGACTATACAAATCATTGAAATTTTGATCCAAGTAAGTCAAACTGTGTACAAAGAGGTCCTTTATGACTGGACTAAGTATAAATAAGCCAAAAATGATCAAATTTGGCATTTTTCGATAGAAAAAACAATTTTTGAAAATTTCCGAATTTACAACTAAAATATCATGACTATACAAATCATTGAAATTTTGATCCAAGTAAGTCAAAATGTAAACATAGAAGTCCTTTATGACTGGACTAAGTATAAATAAGCCAAAAATGATCAAATTTGGCATTTTTCGATAGAAAAAACATTTTTTGAAAATTATCGATTTTTCAACATGAGGGTCATGACTATACAAATCATTGAAATTTTGATCCAAGTAAGTCAAAATGTATACATAGAGGTCCTTTATGACTGGAATAAGAAGAAATAAGCCATAAATGATCAAATTTTTCATTTTTGGATAGAAAAAACATTTTTGGAAAATTTTCGATTTTTCAACATGAGAGTCATGACTATACAAATCATTGAAATTTTGATCCAAGTAAGTCAAAATGTATACATAGAGGTCCTTTATGACTGGACTAAGTATAAATAAGCCAAAAATGATCAAATTTGGCATTTTTCGATAGAAAAAACAATTTTTGAAAATTTCCGAATTTACAACTAAAATGTCATGACTATACAAATCATTGAAATTTTGATCCAAGTAAGTCAAAATGTAAACATTGAAGTCCTTTATGACTGTACTAAGTATAAATAAGCCAAAAATGATCAAATTTGGCATTTTTCGATAGAAAAAACATTTTTTGAAAATTATCGACTTTTCAACATGAGGGTCATGACTATACAAATCATTGAAATTTTGATCCAAGTAAGTCAAAATGTATACATAGAGGTCCTTTATGGCTGGAATAAGAAGAAATAAGCCAAAAATGATCAACTTTGGCATTTTTCGATAGAAAAAACATTTTTTGAAAATTTTCGATTTTTCAACATGAGAGTCATGACTATACAAATCATTGAAATTTTGATCCAAGTAAGTCAAAATGTATACACAGAGGTCCTTTATGACTGGACTAAGTATAAATAAGCCAAAAATGATTCAATTTGACATTTTTCGATAGAAAAAACATTTTTTGAAAATTTTCGATTTTCCAACATGAGAATCATGACTATACAAATCATTGAAATTTTGATCCAAGTAAGTCAAAATGTATACAAAGAGGTCCTTTATGACTGAACTAAGCATAAATAAGCCAAAAATGATCAAATTAGGCATTTTTCGATAGAAAAAACAATTTTTGAAAATTTCCGAATTTACAACTAAAATGTCATGACTATACAAATCATTGAAATTTTGATCCAAGTAAGTCAAAATGTATACATAGAGGTCCTTTATGACTGGACTAAGTATAAATAAGACAAAAGTGATCAAATTTGACATTTTTCGATAGAAAAAACATTTTTTGAAAATTTTCGATTTTTCAACATGAGAGTCATGACTATACAAATCATTGGAATTTTGATCCAAGTAAGTCAAAATGTATACAAAGAGGTCCTTTATGACTGGAATAAGAAGAAATAAGCCAAAAATGATCAAATTTGGCATTTTTCGATAGAAAAAACATTTTTGGAAAATTTTCGATTTTTCAACATGAGAGTCATGACTATACAAATCATTGAAATTTTGATCAAAGTAAGTCAAAATGTATACACAGAGGTCCTTTATGACTGGACTAAGTATAAATAAGCCAAAAATGATTCAATTTGACATTTTTCGATAGAAAAAATATTTTTTGAAAATTTTCGATTTTTCAACATGAGAGTCATGACTATACAAATCATTGAAATTTTGATCCAAGTAAGTCAAAATGTGTACAAAGAGGTCCTTTATGACTGGACTAAGTATAAATAAGCCAAAAATGATCAAATTTGGCATTTTTCGATAGAAAAAACAATTTTTGAAAATTTCCGAATTTACAAGTAAAATGTCATGACTATACAAATCATTGAAATTTTGATCCAAGTAAGTCAAAATGTAAACATAGAAGTCCTTTATGACTGGACTAAGTATAAATAAGCCAAAAATGATCAAATTTGGCATTTTTCGATAGAAAAAACATTTTTTGAAAATTATCGATTTTTCAACATGAGGGTCATGACTATACAAATCATTGAAATTTTGATCCAAGTAAGTCCAAATGTATACATAGAGGTCCTTTATGACTGGAATAAGAAGAAATAAGCCAAAAATGATCAAATTTTTCATTTTTGGATAGAAAAAACATTTTTGGAAAATTTTCGATTTTTCAACATGAGAGTCATGACTATACAAGTCATTGAAATTTTGATCCAAGTAAGTCAAAATGTATACATAGAGGTCCTTTATGACTGGACTAAGTATAAATAAGCCAAAAATGATCAAATTTGGCATTTTTCGATAGAAAAAACAATTTTTGAAAATTTCCGAATTTACAACTAAAATGTCATGACTATACAAATCATTGAAATTTTGATCCAAGTAAGTCAAAATGTAAACATAGAAGTCCTTTATGACTGTACTAAGTATAAATAAGCCAAAAATGATCAAATTTGGCATTTTTCGATAGAAAAAACATTTTTTGAAAATTATCGATTTTGAACATGAGGGTCATGACTATACAAATCATTGAAATTTTGATCCAAGTAAGTCAAAATGTATACATAGAGGTCCTTTATGACTGGAATAAGAAGAAATAAGCCAAAAATGATCAACTTTGGCATTTTTCGATAGAAAAAACATTTTTTGAAAATTTTCGATTTTTCAACATGAGAGTCATGACTGTACAAATCATTGAAATTTTGATCCAAGTAAGTCAAAATGTATACACAGAGGTCCTTTATGACTGGACTAAGTATAAATAAGCCAAAAATGATTCAATTTGACAATTTTCGATAGAAAAAACATTTTTTGAAAATTTTCGATTTTCCAACATGCGAGTCATGACTATACAAATCATTGCAATTTTGATCCAAGTAAGTCAAAATGTATACACAGAAGTCCTTTATGACTGGAATAAGAAGAAATAAGCCAAAAATGATCAAATTTGACATTTTTCGATAGAAAAAACATTTTTTGAAAATTTTCGATTTTTCAACATGAGAGTCATGACTATACAAATCATTGAAATTTTGATCCAAGTAAGTCAAAATGTATACATAGAGGTCCTTTATGACTGGAATAAGAAGAAATAAGCCAAAAATGATCAAATTTGACATTTTTCGATAGAAAAAACATTTTTTGAAAATTCCCGATTTTTCAACATGAGAGTCATGACTATACAAATCATTGAAATTTTGATCCAAGTAAGTCAAAATGTATACAAAGAGGTCCTTTATGACTGGACTAAGTATAAATAAGCCAAAAGTGATCAAATTTGACATTTTTCGATAGAAAAAACATTTTTGAAAATTTCCGATTTTACAACATGAGAGTCATGACTATACAAATCATGGAAATTTTGATCCAAATAAGTCAAAATGTATACATATAGGTCCTCTATGACTGGACTAAGTATAAATAAGCCAAAAATGATCTAATTTGACATTTTTCGATAGAAAAAACATTTTTTAAAAATTTCCGATTTTACAACTAGAATGTCGTGACTATACAAATCATTGAAATTTTGATCCAAGTAAGTCAAAATGTATACATAGAGGTCCTTTATGACTGGAATAAGAAGAAATAAGCCAAAAATGATCAAATTTGACATTTTTCGATAGAAAAAACATTTTTTGAAAATTTCCGATTTTTCAACATGAGAGTCATGACTATACAAATCATTGAAATTTTGATCCAATTAAGTCAAAATGTATACACAGAGGTCCTTTATGACTGGACTAAGTATAAATAAGCCAAAAAATGATTCAATTTGACATTTTTCGATAGAAAAAAAATTTTTTGAAAATTTTCGATTTTTTAAACATGAGAGTCATGACTATACAAATCATTGAAATTTTGATCCAAGTAAGTCAAAATGTATACATAGAGGTCCTTTATGACTGAACTAAGTATAAATAAGCCAAAAGTGATCAAATTTGACATTTTTCGATAGAAAAAACATTTTTTGAAAATTTTCGATTTTTCAACATGCGAGTCATGACTATACAAATCATTGCAATTTTGATCCAAGTAAGTCAAAATGTATACACAGAAGTCCTTTATGACTGGAATAAGAAGAAATAAGCCAAAAATGATCAAATTTGGCATTTTTCGATAGAAAAAACATTTTTTGAAAATTTTCGATTTTTCAACATGAGGGTCATGACTATACAAATCATTAAAATTTTGATCCAAGTAAGTCAAAATGTATAAATAGAGGTCCTTTATGACTGGACTAAGTATAAATAAGCCAAAAGTGATCAAATTTGACATTTTTCGATAGAAAAAACATTTTTTGAAAATTTCCGATTTTTCAACATGAGAGTCATGACTATACAAATCATTGAAATTTTGATCCAAGTAAGTCAAAATGTATACAAAGAGGTCCTTTATGACTGGACTAAGTATAAATAAGCCAAAAGTGATCAAATTTGACATTTTTCGATAGAAAAAAACATTTTTTGAAAATTTTCGATTTTTCAACATGAGAGTCATGACTATACAAATCATTGAAATTTTGATCCAAGTAAGTCAAAATGTATACACAGAGGTCCTTTATGACTGGAATAAGAAGAAATAAGCCAAAAATGATCAAATTTGACATTTTTCGATAGAAAAAAACATTTTTTTAAAATTTTCGATTTTTCAACATGCGAGTCATGACTATACAAATCATTGAAATTTTGATCCAAGTAAGTCAAAATGTATACATAGAGGTCCTTTATGACTGGACTAAGTATAAATAAGCCAAAAATGATCAAATTTGACATTTTTCGATAGAAAAAACATTTTTTGAAAATTTTCGATTTTTCAACATGAGAGTCATGACTATACAAATCATTGAAATTTTGATCCAATTAAGTCAAAATGTATACACAGAGGTCCTTTATGACTGGACTAAGTATAAATAAGCCAAAAATGATTCAATTTGACATTTTTCGATAGAAAAAAAATTTTTTGAAAATTTTCGATTTTTTAAACATGAGAGTCATGACTATACAAATCATTGAAATTTTGATCCAAGTAAGTCAAAATGTATACATAGAGGTCCTTTATGACTGAACTAAGTATAAATAAGCCAAAAGTGATCAAATTTGACATTTTTCGATAGAAAAAACATTTTTTGAAAATTTTCGATTTTTCAACATGAGAGTCATGACTATACAAATCATTGAAATTTTGATCCAAGTAAGTCAAAATGTATACAAAGAGGTCCTTTATGACTGGACTAAGTATAAATAAGCCAAAAATGATCAAATTTGGCATTTTTCGATAGAAAAAACAATTTTTGAAAATTTCCGAATTTACAACTAAAATGTCATGACTATACAAATCATTGAAATTTTGATCCAAGTAAGTCAAAATGTATACAAAGAGGTCTTTTATGACTGAACTAAGCATAAATAAGCCAAAAATGATCAAATTAGGCATTTTTCGATGGAAAAAACAATTTTTGAAAATTTCCGAATTTACAACTAAAATGTCATGACTATACAAATCATTGAAATTTTGATCCAAGTAAGTCAAAATGTATATATAGAGGTCCTTTATGACTGTACTTGGTATAAATAAGCCAAAAATGATCAAATTTGGCATTTTTCGATAGAAAAAACATTTTTTGAAAATTATCGATTTTTCAACATGAGGGTCATGACTATACAAATCATTGAAATTTTGATCCAAGTAAGTCAAAATGTATACATAGAGTTCCTTTATGACTGGAATAAGAAGAAATAAGCCAAAAATGATCAACTTTGGCATTTTTCGATAGAAAAAACATTTTTTGAAAATTTTCGGTTTTTCAACATGAGAGTCATGACTATACAAATCATTGAAATTTTGATCCAAGTAAGTCAAAATGTATACACAGAGGTCCTTTATGACTGGACTAAGTATAAATAAGCCAAAAATGATTCAATTTGACATTTTTCGATAGAAAAAACATTTTTTGGAAATTTCCGAATTTACAACTAAAATGTCATGACTATACAAATCATTGAAATTTTGATCCAAGTAAGTCAAAATGTATACATAGAGGTCCTTTCTGACTGGAATAAGAAGAAATAAGCCAAAAATGATCAAATTTGGCATTTTTCGATAGAAAAAACATTTTTTGAAAATTTTCGATTTTTCAACATGAGAGTCATGACTATACAAATCATTGAAATTTTGATCCAAGTAAGTCAAAATGTATACACAGAGGTCCTTTATGACTGGACTAAGTATAAATAAGCCAAAAATGATCAAATTTGACATTTTTCGATAGAAAAAACATTTCTTGAAAATTTTCGATTTTTTACATGAGAGTCATGACTATACAAATCATTGAAATTTTAATCCAAGTAAGTCAAAATGTATACACAGAGGTCCTTTATGACTGGACTAAGTATAAAAAAGCCAAAAATGATTCAATTTGACATTTTTCGATAGAAAAAACATTTTTTGAAAATTTTCGATTTTTTAAACATGAGAGTCATGACTATACAAATCATTGAAATTTTGATCCAAGTAAGTCAAAATGTATACATAGAGGTCCTTTATGACTGGACTAAGTATAAATAAGCCAAAAGTGATCAAATTTGACATTTTTCGATAGAAAATACATTTTTGGAAAATTTTCGATTTTTCAACATGAGAGTCATGACTATACAAATCATTGAAATTTTGATCCAAGTAAGTCAAAATGTATACAAAGAGGTCCTTTCTGACTGGACTAAGTATAAATAAGCCTAAAATGATCAAATTTGGCATTTTTCGATAGAAAAAACAATTTTTGAAAATTTCCGAATTTACAACTAAAATGTCATGACTATACAAATCATTGAAATTTTGATCCAAGTAAGTCAAAATGTAAACATAGAAGTCCTTTATGACTGGACTAAGTATAAATACGCCAAAAATGATCAAATTTGGCATTTTTCGATAGAAAAAACATTTTTTGAAAATTTTCGATTTTTCAACATGAGGGTCATGACTATACAAATCATTGAAATTTTGATCCAAGTAAGTCAAAATGTATAAATAGAGGTCCTTTATGACTGGACTAAGTATAAATAAGCCAAAAATGATCAAATTTGACATTTTTCGATAGAAAAAACATTTTTTGAAAATTTTCGATTTTTCAACATGAGAGTCATGACTATACAAATCATTGAAATTTTAATCCAAGTAAGTCAAAATGTATACACAGAGGTCCTTTATGACTGGACTAAGTATAAAAAAGCCAAAAATGATTCAATTTGACATTTTTCGATAGAAAAAACATTTTTTGAAAATTTTCGATTTTTTAAACATGAGAGTCATGACTATACAAATCATTGAAATTTTGATCCAAGTAAGTCAAAATGTATACATCGAGGTCCTTTATGACTGGACTAAGTATAAATAAGCCAAAAGTGATCAAATTTGACATTTTTCGATAGAAAATACATTTTTGGAAAATTTTCGATTTTTCAACATGAGAGTCATGACTATACAAATCATTGAAATTTTGATCCAAGTAAGTCAAAATGTATACAAAGAGGTCCTTTCTGACTGGACTAAGTATAAATAAGCCTAAAATGATCAAATTTGGCATTTTTCGATAGAAAAAACAATTTTTGAAAATTTCCGAATTTACAACTAAAATGTCATGACTATACAAATCATTGAAATTTTGATCCAAGTAAGTCAAAATGTAAACATAGAAGTCCTTTATGACTGGACTAAGTATAAATAAGCCAAAAATGATCAAATTTTTCATTTTTCGATAGAAAAAACATTTTTTGCAAATTTTCGATTTTTCAACATGAGGGTCATGACTATACAAATCATTGAAATTTTGATCCAAGTAAGTCAAAATGTATAAATAGAGGTCCTTTATGACTGGAATAAGAAGAAATAAGCCAAAAATGATCAAATTTGGCATTTTTCGATAGAAAAAACATTTTTTGAAAATTTTCGATTTTTCAACATGAGAGTCATGACTATACAAATCATTGAAATTTTGATCCAAGTAAGTCAAAATTTATACACAGAGGTCCTTTATGACTGGACCAAGTATAAATAAGCCAAAAATGATCAAATTTGACATTTTTCGATAGAAAAAAACATTTTTTGAAAATTTTCGATTTTTCAACATGAGAGTCATGACTATACAAATCATTGAAATTTTGATCCAAGTAAGTCAAAATGTATACACAGAGGTCCTTTATGACTGGACTAAGTATAAAAAAGCCAAAAATGATTCAATTTGACATTTTTCGATAGAAAAAACATTTTTTGAAAATTTTCGATTTTTTAAACATGAGAGTCATGACTATACAAATCATTGAAATTTTGATCCAAGTAAGTCAAAATGTATACATAGAGGTCCTTTATGACTGGACTAAGTATAAATAAGCCAAAAGTGATCAAATTTGACATTTTTCGATAGAAAAAACATTTTTTGAAAATTTTCGATTTTTCAACATGAGAGTCATGACTATACAAATCATTGAAATTTTGATCCATGTAAGTCAAAATGTATACAAAGAGGTCCTTTATGACTGGACTAAGTATAAATAAGCCAAAAATGATCAAATTTGGCATTTTTCGATAGAAAAAACATTTTTTGCAAATTTTCGATTTTTCAACATGAGAGTCATGACTATACAAATCATTGAAATTTTGATCCAAGTAAGTCAAAATGTACACACAGAGGTCCTTTATGACTGGACTAAGTATAGATAAGCTAAAAATGATTCAATTTGACATTTTTCGATAGAAAAAACATTTTTTGAAAATTTTCGATTTTTCAACATGAGAGTCATGACTAAACAAATCATTGAAATTTTGATCCAAGTAAGTCAAAATGTATACATAGAGGTCCTTTATGACTGGACTAAGTATAAATAAGCCAAAAGTGATCAAATTTGACATTTTTCGATAGAAAAAACATTTTTTGGAAATTTTCGATTTTTCAACATGAGAGTCATGACTATACAAATCATTGAAATTTTGATCCAAGTAAGTCAAAATGTATACAAAGAGGTCCTTTATGACTGGACTAAGCATAAAAAAGCCAAAAATGAGAAATTAGGCATTTTTCGATAGAAAAAACAATTTTTGAAAATTTCCGAATTTACAACTAAAATGTCATGACTATACAAATCATTGAAATTTTGATCCAAGTTAGTCAAAATGTATACATAGAGGTCCTTTATGACTGGACTAAGTATAAATAAGCCAAAAGTGATCAAATTTGACATTTTTCGATAGAAAAAACATTTTTTGAAAATTTTCGATTTTTCAACATGAGAGTCATGACTATACAAATCATTGAAATTTTGATCCAAGTTAGTCAAAATGTATACATAGAGGTCCTTTATGACTGGACTAAGTATAAATAAGCCAAAAGTGATCAAATTTGGCATTTTTCGATAGAAAAAACAATTTTTGAAAATTTCCGAATTTACAACATGAGAGTCAAGACTATACAAATCATTGAAATTTTGATCCAAGTAAGTCAAAAATAAACATAGAAGTCCTTTATGACTGTACTAAGTATAAATAAGCCAAAAATGATGAAATTTGGCATTTTTCGATAGAAAAAACATTTTTTGAAAATTATCGATTTTTCAACATGAGGGTAATGACTATACAAATCATTGAAATTTTGATCCAAGTAAGTCAAAATGTATACATAGAGGTCCTTTATGACTGGAATAAGAAGAAATAAGCCAAAAATGATCATTTTTGGCATTTTTCGATAGAAGAAACATTTTTTGAAAATTTTTGATTTTTCAACATGAGAGTCATGACTATACAAATCATTGAAATTTTGATCCAAGTAAGTCAAAATGTATACATAGAGGTCCTTTATGACTGGACTAAGTATAAATAAGCCAAAAGTGATTAAATTTGACATTTTTCGATAGAAAAAACATTTTTGAAAATTTTCGATTTTTCAACATGAGGGTCATGACTATACAAATCATTGAAATTTTGATCCAAGTAAGTCAAAATTTATACATAGAGGTCCTTTCTGACTGGAATAAGAAGAAATAAGCCAAAAATGATCAAATTTGGCATTTTTCGATAGAAAAAACATTTTTTGAAAGTTTTCGATTTTTCAACATGAGAGTCATGACTATACAAATCATTGAAATTTTGATCCAAGTAAGTCAAAATGTATACACAGAGGTCCTTTATGACTGGACTAAGTATAAATAAGCCAAAAATGATCAAATTTGACATTTTTCGATAGAAAAAACATTTTTTGAAAATTTTCGAATTTTTAAACATGAGAGTCATGACTATACAAATCATTGAAATTTTGATCCAAGTAAGTCAAAATGTATACATAGAGGTCCTTTATGACTGGAATAAGAAGAAATAAGCCAAAAATGATCAAATTTGACATTTTTCGATAGAAAAAACATTTTTTGAAAATTCCCGATTTTTCAACATGAGAGTCATGACTATACAAATCATTGAAATTTTGATCCAAGTAAGTCAAAATGTATACAAAGAGGTCCTTTATGACTGGACTAAGTATAAATAAGCCAAAAGTGATCAAATTTGACATTTTTCGATAGAAAAAACATTTTTGAAAATTTCCGATTTTACAACATGAGAGTCATGACTATACAAATCATGGAAATTTTGATCCAAATAAGTCAAAATGTATACATATAGGTCCTCTATGACTGGACTAAGTATAAATAAGCCAAAAATGATCAAATTTGACATTTTTCGATAGAAAAAACATTTTTTAAAAATTTCCGATTTTACAACTAGAATGTCGTGACTATACAAATCATTGAAATTTTGATCCAAGTAAGTCAAAATGTATACATAGAGGTCCTTTATGACTGGAATAAGAAGAAATAAGCCAAAAATGATCAAATTTGACATTTTTCGATAGAAAAAACATTTTTTGAAAATTTCCGATTTTTCAACATGAGAGTCATGACTATACAAATCATTGAAATTTTGATCCAATTAAGTCAAAATGTATACACAGAGGTCCTTTATGACTGGACTAAGTATAAATAAGCCAAAAATGATTCAATTTGACATTTTTCGATAGAAAAAAAATTTTTTGAAAATTTTCGATTTTTTAAACATGAGAGTCATGACTATACAAATCATTGAAATTTTGATCCAAGTAAGTCAAAATGTATACATAGAGGTCCTTTATGACTGAACTAAGTATAAATAAGCCAAAAGTGATCAAATTTGACATTTTTCGATAGAAAAAACATTTTTGAAAATTTTCGATTTTTCAACATGAGAGTCATGACTATACAAATCATTGAAATGTTGATCCAAGTAAGTCAAAATGTATACAAAGAGGTTCTTTATGACTGGCCTAAGTATAAATAAGCCAAAAGTGATCAAATTTGACATTTTTCGATAGAAAAAACATTTTTTGAAAATTTTCGATTTTTCAACATGCGAGTCATGACTATACAAATCATTGCAATTTTGATCCAAGTAAGTCGAAATGTATACACAGAAGTCCTTTATGACTGGAATAAGAAGAAATAAGCCAAAAATGATCAAATTTGGCATTTTTCGATAGAAAAAACATTTTTTGAAAATTTTCGATTTTTCAACATGAGGGTCATGACTATACAAATCATTAAAATTTTGATCCAAGTAAGTCAAAATGTATAAATAGAGGTCCTTTATGACTGGACTAAGTATAAATAAGCCAAAAGTGATCAAATTTGACATTTTTCGATAGAAAAAACATTTTTTGAAAATTTCCGATTTTTCAACATGAGAGTCATGACTATACAAATCATTGAAATTTTGATCCAAGTAAGTCAAAATGTATACAAAGAGGTCCTTTATGACTGGACTAAGTATAAATAAGCCAAAAGTGATCAAATTTGACATTTTTCGATAGAAAAAACATTTTTTGAAAATTTTCGATTTTTCAACATGAGAGTCATGACTATACAAATCATTGAAATTTTGATCCAAGTAAGTCAAAATGTATACACAGAGGTCCTTTATGACTGGAATAAGAAGAAATAAGCCAAAAATGATCAAATTTGACATTTTTCGATAGAAAAAACATTTTTTTAAAATTTTCGATTTTTCAACATGCGAGTCATGACTATACAAATCATTGAAATTTTGATCCAAGTAAGTCAAAATGTATACATAGAGGTCCTTTATGACTGGACTAAGTATAAATAAGCCAAAAATGATCAAATTTGACATTTTTCGATAGAAAAAACATTTTTTGAAAATTTTCGATTTTTCAACATGAGAGTCATGACTATACAAATCATTGAAATTTTGATCCAATTAAGTCAAAATGTATACACAGAGGTCCTTTATGACTGGACTAAGTATAAATAAGCCAAAAATGATTCAATTTGACATTTTTCGATAGAAAAAAAATTTTTTGAAAATTTTCGATTTTTTAAACATGAGAGTCATGACTATACAAATCATTGAAATTTTGATCCAAGTAAGTCAAAATGTATACATAGAGGTCCTTTATGACTGAACTAAGTATAAATAAGCCAAAAGTGATCAAATTTGACATTTTTCGATAGAAAAAACATTTTTTGAAAATTTTCGATTTTTCAACATGAGAGTCATGACTATACAAATCATTGAAATTTTGATCCAAGTAAGTCAAAATGTATACAAAGAGGTCCTTTATGACTGGACTAAGTATAAATAAGCCAAAAATGATCAAATTTGGCATTTTTCGATAGAAAAAACAATTTTTGAAAATTTCCGAATTTACAACTAAAATGTCATGACTATACAAATCATTGAAATTTTGATCCAAGTAAGTCAAAATGTATACAAAGAGGTCTTTTATGACTGAACTAAGCATAAATAAGCCAAAAATGATCAAATTAGGCATTTTTCGATGGAAAAAACAATTTTTGAAAATTTCCGAATTTACAACTAAAATGTCATGACTATACAAATCATTGAAATTTTGATCCAAGTAAGTCAAAATGTATATATAGAGGTCCTTTATGACTGTACTAGGTATAAATAAGCCAAAAATGATCAAATTTGGCATTTTTCGATAGAAAAAACATTTTTTGAAAATTATCGATTTTTCAACATGAGGGTCATGACTATACAAATCATTGAAATTTTGATCCAAGTAAGTCAAAATGTATACATAGAGTTCCTTTATGACTGGAATAAGAAGAAATAAGCCAAAAATGATCAACTTTGGCATTTTTCGATAGAAAAAACATTTTTTGAAAATTTTCGGTTTTTCAACATGAGAGTCATGACTATACAAATCATTGAAATTTTGATCCAAGTAAGTCAAAATGTATACACAGAGGTCCTTTATGACTGGACTAAGTATAAATAAGCCAAAAATGATTCAATTTGACATTTTTCGATAGAAAAAACATTTTTTTAAAATTTTCGATTTTTCAACATGAGAGTCATGACTATACAAATCATTGAAATTTTGATCCAAGTAAGTCAAAATGTATACATAGAAGTCCTTTATGACTGGACTCAGTATAAATAAGCCAAAACTGATCAAATTTGACATTTTTCGATAGAAAAAAACATTTTTTGGAAATTTTCGATTTTTCTACATGAGAGTCATGACTATACAAATCATTGAAATTTTGATCCAAATAAGTCAAAATGAAAACATAGAGGTCCTTTATGACTGGACTAAGTATAAATAAGCCAAAAATGATCAAATTTGGCATTTTTCGATAGAAAAAACAATTTTTGAAAATTTCCGAATTTACAACTAAAATGTCATGACTATACAAATCATTGAAATTTTGATCCAAGTAAGTCAAAATGTATACATAGAGGTCCTTTCTGACTGGAATAAGAAGAAATAAGCCAAAAATGATCAAATTTGGCATTTTTCGATAGAAAAAACATTTTTTGAAAATTTTCGATTTTTCAACATGAGAGTCATGACTATACAAATCATTGAAATTTTGATCCAAGTAAGTCAAAATGTATACACAGAGGTCCTTTATGACTGGACTAAGTATAAATAAGCCAAAAATGATCAAATTTGACATTTTTCGATAGAAAAAACATTTCTTGAAAATATTCGATTTTTTACATGAGAGTCATGACTATACAAATCATTGAAATTTTAATCCAAGTAAGTCAAAATGTATACACAGAGGTCCTTTATGACTGGACTAAGTATAAAAAAGCCAAAAATGATTCAATTTGACATTTTTCGATAGAAAAAACATTTTTTGAAAATTTTCGATTTTTTAAACATGAGAGTCATGACTATACAAATCATTGAAATTTTGATCCAAGCAAGTCAAAATGTATACATAGAGGTCCTTTATGACTGGACTAAGTATAAATAAGCCAAAAGTGATCAAATTTGACATTTTTCGATAGAAAATACATTTTTGGAAAATTTTCGATTTTTCAACATGAGAGTCATGACTATACAAATCATTGAAATTTTGATCCAAGTAAGTCAAAATGTATACAAAGAGGTCCTTTCTGACTGGACTAAGTATAAATAAGCCTAAAATGATCAAATTTGGCATTTTTCGATAGAAAAAACAATTTTTGAAAATTTCCGAATTTACAACTAAAATGTCATGACTATACAAATCATTGAAATTTTGATCCAAGTAAGTCAAAATGTAAACATAGAAGTCCTTTATGACTGGACTAAGTATAAATACGCCAAAAATGATCAAATTTGGCATTTTTCGATAGAAAAAACATTTTTTGAAAATTTTCGATTTTTCAACATGAGGGTCATGACTATACAAATCATTGAAATTTTGATCCAAGTAAGTCAAAATGTATAAATAGAGGTCCTTTATGACTGGACTAAGTATAAATAAGCCAAAAATGATCAAATTTGACATTTTTCGATAGAAAAAACATTTTTTGAAAATTTTCGATTTTTCAACATGAGAGTCATGACTATACAAATCATTGAAATTTTGATCCAAGTAAGTCAAAATGTATACAAAGAGGTCCTTTCTGACTGGACTAAGTATAAATAAGCCAAAAATGATCAAATTTTTCATTTTTCGATAGAAAAAACATTTTTTGCAAATTTTCGATTTTTCAACATGAGGGTCATGACTATACAAATCATTGAAATTTTGATCCAAGTAAGTCAAAATGTATAAATAGAGGTCCTTTATGACTGGAATAAGAAGAAATAAGCCAAAAATGATCAAATTTGGCATTTTTCGATAGAAAAAACATTTTTTGAAAATTTTCGATTTTTCAACATGAGAGTCATGACTATACAAATCATTGAAATTTTGATCCAAGTAAGTCAAAATGTATACACAGAGGTCCTTTATGACTGGACCAAGTATAAATAAGCCAAAAATGATCAAATTTGACATTTTTCGATAGAAAAAACATTTTTTGAAAATTTTCGATTTTTCAACATGAGAGTCATGACTATACAAATCATTGAAATTTTGATCCAAGTA
This sequence comes from Chrysoperla carnea, assembly GCF_905475395.1. Taxonomy (NCBI): domain Eukaryota; kingdom Metazoa; phylum Arthropoda; class Insecta; order Neuroptera; family Chrysopidae; genus Chrysoperla; species Chrysoperla carnea. The sequence goes on from NW_025408274.1 coordinate 100,074, forward strand.
AGTCAAAATGTATACACAGAGGTCCTTTATGACTGGACTAAGTATAAAAAAGCCAAAAATGATTCAATTTGACATTTTTCGATAGAAAAAAACATTTTTTGAAAATTTTCGATTTTTTAAACATGAGAGTCATGACTATACAAATCATTGAAATTTTGATCCAAGTAAGTCAAAATGTATACATAGAGGTCCTTTATGACTGGACTAAGTATAAATAAGCCAAAAGTGATCAAATTTGACATTTTTCGATAGAAAAAACATTTTTTGAAAATTTTCGATTTTTCAACATGAGAGTCATGACTATACAAATCATTGAAATTTTGATCCATGTAAGTCAAAATGTATACAAAGAGGTCCTTTATGACTGGACTAAGTATAAATAAGCCAAAAATGATCAAATTTGGCATTTTTCGATAGAAAAAACATTTTTTGAAAATTTTCGATTTTTCAACATGAGAGTCATGACTATACAAATCATTGAAATTTTGATCCAAGTAAGTCCAAATGTACACACAGAGGTCCTTTATGACTGGACTAAGTATAGATAAGCTAAAAATGATTCAATTTGACATTTTTCGATAGAAAAAACATTTTTTGAAAATTTTCGATTTTTCAACATGAGAGTCATGACTAAACAAATCATTGAAATTTTGATCCAAGTAAGTCAAAATGTATACATAGAGGTCCTTTATGACTGGACTAAGTATAAATAAGCCAAAAGTGATCAAATTTGACATTTTTCGATAGAAAAAACATTTTTTGGAAATTTTCGATTTTTCAACATGAGAGTCATGACTATACAAATCATTGAAATTTTGATCCAAGTAAGTCAAAATGTACACACAGAGGTCCTTTATGACTGGACTAAGCATAAATAAGCCAAAAATGATCAAATTTGGCATTTTTCGATAGAAAAAAGAATTTTTGAAAATTTCCGAATATACAACTAAAATGTCATGACTATACAAATCATTGAAATTTTGATCTAAGTAAGTCAAAATGTAAACAAAGAAGTCCTTTATGACTGGACTAAGTATAAATAAGCCAAAAATGATCAAATTTGGCATTTTTCGATAGAAAAAACATTTTTTGAAAATTTTCGATTTTTCAACATGAGAGTCATGACTATACAAATCATTGAAATTTTGATCCAAGTAAGTCAAAATGTATACATAGAGGTCCTTTATGACTGGAATAAGAAGAAATAAGCCAAAAATGATCAAATTTGGCATTTTTCGATAGAAAAAACATTTTTTGAAAATTTTCGATTTTTCAACATGAGAGTCATGACTATACAAATCATTGAAATTTTGATCCAAGTAAGTCAAAATGTACACACAGAGGTCCTTTATGACTGGACTAAGTATAAATAAGCTAAAAATGATTCAATTTGACAGTTTTCGATAGAAAAAACATTTTTTGAAAATTTTCGATTTTTCAACATGAGAGTCATGACTATACAAATCATTGAAATTTTGATCCAAGTAAGTCAAAATGTATACATAGAGGTCCTTTATGACTGGACTAAGTATAAATAAGCCAAAAGTGATCAAATTTGACATTTTTCGATAGAAAAAGCATTTTTTGAAAATTTTCGATTTTTCAACATGAGAGTCATGACTATACAAATCATTGAAATTTTGATCCAAGTAAGTCAAAATGTATACAAAGAGGTCCTTTATGACTGGACTAAGCATAAAAAAGCCAAAAATGATCAAATTAGGCATTTTTCGATAGAAAAAACAATTTTTGAAAATTTCCGAATTTACAACTAAAATGTCATGACTATACAAATCATTGAAATTTTGATCCAAGTTAGTCAAAATGTATACAAAGAGGTCCTTTATGACTGGACTAAGTATAAATAAGCCAAAAGTGATCAAATTTGACATTTTTCGATAGGAAAAACATTTTTTGAAAATTTTCGATTTTTCAACATGAGAGTCATGACTATACAAATCATTGAAATTTTGATCCAAGTAAGTCAAAATGTATACAAAGAGGTCCTTTATGACTGGACTAAGTATAAATAAGCCAAAAATGATCAAATTTGGCATTTTTCGATAGAAAAAACAATTTTTGAAAATTTCCGAATTTACAACATGAGAGTCAAGACTATACAAATCATTGAAATTTTGATCCAAGTAAGTCAAAAGTAAACATAGAAGTCCTTTATGACTGTACTAAGTATAAATAAGCCAAAAATGATGAAATTTGGCATTTTTCGATAGAAAAAACATTTTTTGAAAATTATCGATTTTTCAACATGAGGGTCATGACTATACAAATCATTGAAATTTTGATCCAAGTAAGTCAAAATGTATACATAGAGGTCCTTTATGACTGGAATAAGAAGAAATAAGCCAAAAATGATCATTTTTGGCATTTTTCGATAGAAGAAACATTTTTTGAAAATTTTCGATTTTTCAACATGAGAGTCATGACTATACAAATCATTGAAATTTTGATCCAAGTAAGTCAAAATGTATACATAGAGGTCCTTTATGACTGGACTAAGTATAAATAAGCCAAAAGTGATCAAATTTGACATTTTTCGATAGAAAAAACATTTTTGAAAATTTTCGATTTTTCAACATGAGAGTCATGACTATACAAATCATTGAAATTTTGATCAAAGTAAGTCAAAATGTATACAAAGAGGTCCTTTATGACTGGACTAAGTATAAATAAGCCAAAAATGATCAAATTTGGCATTTTTCGATAGAAAAAACAATTTTTGAAAATTTCCGAATTTACAACATGAGAGTCAAGACTATACAAATCATTGAAATTTTGATCCAAGTAAGTCAAAAGTAAACATAGAAGTCCTTAATGACTGTACTAAGTATAAATAAGCCAAAAATGAACAAATTTGGCATTTTTCGATAGAAAAAACAATTTTTGAAAATTTCCGAATTTACAACTAAAATGTCATGACTATACAAATCATTGAAATTTTGATCCAAGTAAGTCAAAATGTATACATAGAGGTCCTTTATGACTGGACTAAGTATAAATAAGCCAAAAATGATCAAATTTGACATTTTTCGATATAAAAAACATTTTTTGAAAATTTTCGATTTTTCAACATGAGAGTCATGACTATACAAATCATTGAAAATTTGATCCAAGTAAGTCAAAATGTATACATAGAAGTCCTTTATGACTGGACTAAGTATAAATAAGCCAAAACTGATCAAATTTGACATTTTTCGATAGAAAAAACATTTTTTGGAAATTTTCGATTTTTCTACATGAGAGTCATGACTATACAAATCATTGAAATTTTGATCCAAGTAAGTCAAAATGTATACATAGAGGTCCTTTATGACTGGAATAAGTATAAATAAGCCAAAAATGATCAAATTTGGCATTTTTCGATAGAAAAAACAATTTTTGAAAATTTCCGAATTTACAACTAAAATGTCATGACTATACAAATCATTGAAATTTTGATCCAAGTAAGTCAAAATGTATACATAGAAGTCCTTTATGACTGGACTTAGTATAAATAAGCCAAAAATGATCAAATTTGACATTTTTCGATAGAAAAAACATTTTTTGAAAATTTCCGATTTTACAACTAAAATGTCATGTCAATACAAATCATTGAAATTTTGATCCAAGTAAGTCAAAATGTATACATAGAGGTCCTTTATGACTGGACTAAGTATAAATAAGCCAAAAATGATCAAATTTGACATTTTTCGATAGAAAAAACATTTTTTGAAGATTTTTCGATTTTTCAACATGAGAGTCATGACTATACAAGTCATTGAAATTTTGATCCAAGTAAGTCCAAATGTATACACAGAGGTCCTTTATGACTGGACTAAGTATAAATAAACCAAAAATGATCAAATTTGACATTTTTCGATAGAAAAAACATTTTTTGAAAATTTCCGATTTTACAACTAAAATGTCATGACTATTCAAATCATTAAAATTTTGATCCAAGTAAGTCAAAATGTATACATAGAGGTCCTTTATGACTGGACTAAGTATAAATAAGCCAAAAGTGATCAAATTTGACATTTTTCGATAGAAAAAACATTTTTGAAAATTTTCGATTTTTCAACATGAGGGTCATGACTATACAAATCATTGAAATTTTGATCCAAGTAAGTCAAAATGTCTACATAGAGGTCCTTTATGACTGGACTAAGTATAAATAAGCCAAAAATGATCAAATTTGGCATTTTTCGATAGAAAAAACATTTTTTGAAAATTTTCGATTTTTCAACATGAGAGTCATGACTATACAAATCATTGAAATTTTGATCCAAGTAAGTCAAAATGTATACATAGAAGTCCTTTATGACTGGACTAAGTATAAATAAGCCAAAACTGATCAAAATTGACATTTTTCGATAGAAAAAACGTTTTTTGGAAATTTTCGATTTTTCTACATGAGAGTCATGACTATACAAATCATTGAAATTTTGATCCAAGTAAGTCAAAATGTATACATATAGGTCCTTTATGACTGGACTAAGCATAAAAAAGCCAAAAATGATCAAATTAGGCATTTTTCGATAGAAAAAACAATTTTTGAAAATTTCCGAATTTACAACTAAAATGTCATGACTATACAAATCATTGAAATTTTGATCCAAGTTAGTCAAAATGTATACAAAGAGGTCCTTTATGACTGGACTAAGTATAAATAAGCCAAAAGTGATCAAATTTGACATTTTTCGATAGGAAAAACATTTTTTGAAAATTTTCGATTTTTCAACATGAGAGTCATGACTATACAAATCATTGAAATTTTGATCCAAGTAAGTCAAAATGTATACAAAGAGGTCTTTATGACTGGACTAAGTATAAATAAGCCAAAAATGATCAAATTTGGCATTTTTCGATAGAAAAAACAATTTTTGAAAATTTCCGAATTTACAACATGAGAGTCAAGACTATACAAATCATTGAAATTTTGATCCAAGTAAGTCAAAAGTAAACATAGAAGTCCTTTATGACTGTACTAAGTATAAATAAGCCAAAAATGATGAAATTTGGCATTTTTCGATAGAAAAAACATTTTTTGAAAATTATCGATTTTTCAACATGAGGGTAATGACTATACAAATCATTGAAATTTTGATCCAAGTAAGTCAAAATGTATACAAAGAGGTCCTTTATGACTGGACTAAGTATAAATAAGCCAAAAATGATCAAATTTGGCATTTTTTCGATAGAAAAAACAATTTTTGAAAATTTCCGAATTTACAACATGAGAGTCAAGACTATACAAATCATTGAAATTTTGATCCAAGTAAGTCAAAAGTAAACATAGAAGTCCTTAATGACTGTACTAAGTATAAATAAGCCAAAAATGAACAAATTTGGCATTTTTCGATAGAAAAAACAATTTTTGAAAATTTCCGAATTTACAACTAAAATGTCATGACTATACAAATCATTGAAATTTTGATCCAAGTAAGTCAAAATGTATACATAGAGGTCCTTTATGACTGGACTAAGTATAAATAAGCCAAAAATGATCAAATTTGACATTTTTCGATATAAAAAACATTTTTTGAAAATTTTCGATTTTTCAACATGAGAGTCATGACTATACAAATCATTGAAAATTTGATCCAAGTAAGTCAAAATGTATACATAGAAGTCCTTTATGACTGGACTAAGTATAAATAAGCCAAAACTGATCAAATTTGACATTTTTCGATAGAAAAAACATTTTTTGGAAATTTTCGATTTTTCTACATGAGAGTCATGACTATACAAATCATTGAAATTTTGATCCAAGTAAGTCAAAATGTATACATAGAGGTCCTTTATGACTGGAATAAGTATAAATAAGCCAAAAATGATCAAATTTGGCATTTTTCGATAGAAAAAACAATTTTTGAAAATTTCCGAATTTACAACTAAAATGTCATGACTATACAAATCATTGAAATTTTGATCCAAGTAAGTCAAAATGTATACATAGAAGTCCTTTATGACTGGACTAAGTATAAATAAGCCAAAAATGATCAAATTTGACATTTTTCGATAGAAAAAACATTTTTTGAAAATTTCCGATTTTACAACTAAAATGTCATGTCAATACAAATCATTGAAATTTTGATCCAAGTAAGTCAAAATGTATACTAGAGGTCCTTTATGACTGGACTAAGTATAAATAAGCCAAAAATGATCAAATTTGACATTTTTCGATAGAAAAAACATTTTTGAAGATTTTCGATTTTTCAACATGAGAGTCATGACTATACAAATCATTGAAATTTTGATCCAAGTAAGTCAAAATGTATACATAGAGGTCCTTTATGACTGACTAAGTATAAATAAGCCAAAAATGATCAAATTTGGCATTTTTCGATAGAAAAAAATTTTTTGTAAATTTTTCGATTTTTCAACATGAGAGTCATGACTATACAAGTCATTGAAATTTTGATCCAAGTAAGTCCAAATGTATACACAGAGGTCCTTTATGACTGGACTAAGTATAAATAAACCAAAAATGATCAAATTTGACATTTTTTCGATAGAAAAAACATTTTTGAAAATTTCCGATTTTACAACTAAAATGTCATGACTATTCAAATCATTAAAATTTTGATCCAAGTAAGTCAAAATGTATACATAGAGGTCCTTATGACTGGACTAAGTATAAATAAGCCAAAAGTGATCAAATTTGACATTTTTCGATAGAAAAAACATTTTTGAAAATTTTCGATTTTTCAACATGAGGGTCATGACTATACAAATCATTGAAATTTTGATCCAAGTAAGTCAAAATGTATACATAGAGGTCCTTTATGACTGGACTAAGTATAAATAAGCCAAAAATGATCAAATTTGGCATTTTTCGATAGAAAAAAACATTTTTTGAAAATTTTCGATTTTTCAACATGAGAGTCATGACTATACAACTCATTGAAATTTGATCCAAGTAAGTCAAAATGTATACATAGAAGTCCCTTTATGACTGGACTAAGTATAAATAAGCCAAAACTGATCAAAATTGACATTTTTCGATAGAAAAAACGTTTTTTGGAAATTTTCGATTTTTCTACATGAGAGTCATGACTATACAAATCATTGAAATTTGATCCAAGTAAGTCAAAATGTATACATATATGTCCTTTATGACTGGACTAAGCATAAAAAAGCCAAAAAATGATCAAATTAGGCATTTTTCGATAGAAAAAACAATTTTTGAAAATTTCCGAATTTACAACTAAAATGTCATGACTATACAAATCATTGAAATTTTGATCAAGTTAGTCAAAATGTATACAAAGAGGTCCTTTATGACTGGACTAAGTATAAATAAGCCAAAAGTGATCAAATTTGATCATTTTTCGATAGAAAAACATTTTTTGAAAATTTTCGATTTTTCAACATGAGAGTCATGACTATACAAATCATTGAAATTTTGATCCAAGTAAGTCAAAATGTATACAAAGAGGTCTTTATGACTGGACTAAGTATAAATAAGCCAAAAATGATCAAATTTGGCATTTTTCGATAGAAAAAACAATTTTTGAAATTTCCGAATTTACAACATGAGAGTCAAGACTATACAAATCATTGAAATTTTGATCCAAGTTAAGTCAAAAGTAAACATAGAAGTCCTTTATGACTGTACTAAGTATAAATAAGCCAAAAATGATGAAATTTGGCATTTTTCGATAGAAAAAACATTTTTTGAAAATTATCGATTTTTCAACATGAGGGTAATGACTATACAAATCATTGAAATTTTGATCCAAGTAAGTCAAAATGTATACATAGAGGTCCTTTATGACTGGAATAAGAAGAAATAAGCCAAAAATGATCATTTTTGGCATTTTTCGATAGAAAAAACATTTTTTGAAAATTTTCGATTTTCAACATGAGAGTCATGACTATACAAATCATTGAAATTTTGATCCAAGTAAGTCAAAATGTATACATAGAGGTCCTTTATGACTGGACTAAGTATAAATAAGCCAAAAGTGATCAAATTTGACATTTTTCGATAGAAAAAACATTTTTGAAAAATTTCGATTTTCAACATGAGAGTCATGACTATACAAATCATTGAAATTTTGATCAAAGTAAGTCAAAATGTATACAAAGAGGTCCTTTATGACTGGACTAAGTATAAATAAGCCAAAAATGATCAAATTTGGCATTTTTCGATAGAAAAAACAATTTTTGAAAATTTCCGAATTTACAACATGAGAGTCAAGACTATACAAATCATTGAAATTTTGATCCAAGTAAGTCAAAAGTAAACATAGAAGTCCTTAATGACTGTACTAAGTATAAATAAGCCAAAAATGAACAAATTTGGCATTTTTCGATAGAAAAAAACAATTTTTGAAAATTTCCGAATTTTACAACTAAAATGTCATGACTATACAAATCATTGAATTTTGATCCAAGTAAGTCAAAATGGTATACATAGAGGTCCTTTATGACTGGACTAAGTATAAATAAGCCAAAAATGATCAAATTTGACATTTTTCGATATAAAAAACATTTTTTGAAAATTTTCGATTTTTCAACATGAGAGTCATGACTATACAAATCATTGAAAATTTGATCCAAGTAAGTCAAAATGTATACATAGAAGTCCTTTATGACTGGACTAAGTATAAATAAGCCAAAACTGATCAAATTTGACATTTTTCGATAGAAAAAACATTTTTTGGAAATTTTCGATTTTTCTACATGAGAGTCATGACTATACAAATCATTGAAATTTTGATCCAAGTAAGTCAAAATGTAAACATAGAGGTCCTTTATGACTGGAATAAGTATAAAATAAGCCAAAAATGATCAAATTTGGCATTTTTCGATAGAAAAAACAATTTTTGAAAATTTCCGAATTTACAACTAAAATGTCATGACTATACAAATCATTGAAATTTTGATCCAAGTAAGTCAAAATGTATACATAGAAGTCCTTTATGACTGGACTTAGTATAAATAAGCCAAAAATGATCAAATTTGACATTTTTCGATAGAAAAAACATTTTTTGAAAATTTCCGATTTTACAACTAAAATGTCATGTCAATACAAATCATTGAAATTTTGATCCAAGTAAGTCAAAATGTATACATAGAGGTCCTTTATGACTGGACTAAGTATAAATAAGCCAAAAATGATCAAATTTGACATTTTTCGATAGAAAAAACATTTTTTGAAGATTTTCGATTTTTCAACATGAGAGTCATGACTATACAAATCATTGAAATTTTGATCCAAGTAAGTCAAAATGTATACATAGAGGTCCTTTATGACTGGACTAAGTATAAATAAGCCAAAAATGATCAAATTTGGCATTTTTCGATAGAAAAAATTTTTTTGTAAATTTTTCGATTTTTCAACATGAGAGTCATGACTATACAAGTCATTGAAATTTTGATCCAAGTAAGTCCAAATGTATACACAGAGGTCCTTTATGACTGGAATAAGAAGAAATAAGCCAAAAATGATCAAATTTGACATTTTTCGATAGAAAAAACATTTTTTGAAAATTTTCGATTTTTCAACATGAAAGTCATGACTATACAAATCATTGAAATTTTGATCCAAGTAAGTCAAAATGTATACATAGAAGTCCTTTATAACTAAACTAAGTAGAAATAAGCCAAAAATGATCAAATTTGACAATTTTCGATAGAAAAAACATTTTTTGAAAATTTTCGATTTTTCAACATGAGAGTCATGACTATACAAATCATTGAAATTTTGATCCAAGTAAGTCAAAATGTATACATAGAGGTCCTTTATGACTGGACTAAGTATAAATAAGCCAAAAATGATCAAATTTGGCATTTTTCGATAGAAAAAACATTTTTTGAAAATTTTCGATTTTTCAACATGAGAGTCATGACTATACAAATCATTGAAATTTTGATCCAAGTAAGTCAAAATGTATACATAGAGGTCCTTTATGACTGGACTAAGTATAAATAAACCAAAAATGATCAAATTTGACATTTTTCGATAGAAAAAACATTTTTTGAAAATTTCCGATTTTACAACTAAAATGTCATGACTATTCAAATCATTAAAATTTTGATTCAAGTAAGTCAAAATGTATACATAGAAGTCCTTTATAACTAAACTAAGTAGAAATAAGCCAAAAATGATCAAATTTGACAATTTTCGATAGAAAAAACATTTTTTGAAAATTTTCGATTTTTCAACATGAGAGTCATGACTATACAAATCATTGAAATTTTGATCCAAGTAAGTCAAAATGTATACATAGAGGTCCTTTATGACTGGACTAAGTATAAATAAGCCAAAAGTGATCAAATTTGACATTTTTCGATAGAAAAAACATTTTTGAAAATTTTCGATTTTTCAACATGAGGGTCATGACTATACAAATCATTGAAATTTTGATCCAAGTAAGTCAAAATGTATACATAGAGGTCCTTTATGACTGGACAAAGTATAAATAAGCCAAAAATGATCAAATTTGGCATTTTTCGATAGAAAAAACATTTTTTGAAAATTTTCGATTTTTCAACATGAGAGTCATGACTATACAAATCATTGAAATTTTGATCCAAGTAAGTCAAAATGTATACATAGAAGTCCTTTATGACTGGACTAAGTATAAATAAGCCAAAAATGATCAAATTTGGCATTTTTCGATAGAAAAAACAATTTTTGAAAATTTCCGAATTTACAACTAAAATGTCATGACTATACAAATCATTGAAATTTTGATCCAAGTAAGTCAAAATGTATACATAGAAGTCCTTTATGACAGGACTAAGTATAAATAAGCCAAAACTGATCAAATTTGACATTTTTCGATAGAAAAAACATTTTTTGGAAATTTTCGATTTTTCTACATGAGAGTCATGACTATACAAATCATTGAAATTTTGATCCAAGTAAGTCAAATTGTATACATAGAAGTCCTTTATGACTGGACTTAGTATAAATAAGCCAAAAATGATCAAATTTGACATTTTTCGATAGAAAAAAACATTTTTTGAAAATTTCCGATTTTACAACTAAAATGTCATGACAATACAAATCATTGAAATTTTGATCCAAGTAAGTCAAAATGTATACATAGAGGTCCTTTATGACTGGACTAAGTATAAATAAGCCAAAAATGATCAAATTTGACATTTTTCGATAGAAAAAACATTTATTGAAAATTTTCGATTTTTCAACATGAGAGTCATGACTATACAAATCATTGAAATTTTGATCCAAGTAAGTCAAAATGTATACATAGAAGTCCTTTATGACTGGACTAAGTATAAATAAGCCAAAACTGATCAAATTTGACATTTTTCGATAGAAAAAACATTTTTTGGAAATTTTCGATTTTTCTACATGAGAGTCATGACTATACAAATCATTGAAATTTTGATCCAAGTAAGTCAAAATGTAAACATAGAGGTCCTTTATGACTGGACTAAGTTAAATAAGCCAAAAATGATCAAATTTGGCATTTTTCGATAAAAAAACAATTTTTGAAAATTTCCGAATTTACAACTAAAATGTCATGACTATACAAATCATTGAAATTTTGATCCAAGTAAGTCAAAATGTATACATAGAAGTCTTTTATGACTGGACTTAGTATAAATAAGCCAAAAATGATCAAATTTGACATTTTTCGATAGAAAAAACATTTTTTGAAAATTTCCGATTTTACAACTAAAATGTCATGACAATACAAATCATTGAAATTTTGATCCAAGTAAGTCAAAATGTATACATAGAGGTCCTTTATGACTGAACTAAGTATAAATAAGCCAAAAATGATCAAATTTGACATTTTTCGATAGAAAAAACATTTTTTGAAAATTTTCGATTTTTCAACATGATAGTCATGACTATACAAATCATTGAAATTTTGATCCAAGTAAGTCAAAATGTATACATAGAGGTCCTGTATGACTGGACTAAGTATAAATAAGCCAAAAATGATCAAATTTGGCATTTTTCGATAGAAAAAAATTTTTTGTAAATTTTTCGATTTTTCAACATGAGAGTCATGACTATACAAATCATTGAAATTTTGATCCAAGTAAGTCAAAATGTATACATAGAAATCCTTTATGACTGGAATAAGAAGAGATAAGCCAAAAATGATCAAATTTGACATTTTTCGATAGAAAAAACATTTTTTGAAAATTTTCGATTTTTCAACATGAGAGTCATGACTATACAAATCATTGAAATTTTGATCCAAGTAAGTCCAAATGTATACATAGAAGTCCTTTATGACTGGAATAAGAAGAAATAAGCCAAAAATTATCAAATATGACATTTTTCGATAGAAAAAACATTTTTTGAAAATTTCCGATTTTACAACTAAAATGTCATGACTATACAAATCATTGAAATTTTGATCCAAGTTAGTCAAAATGTATACATAGAGGTCCTTTATGACAGGACTAAGCATAAATAAGCCAAAAATGATCAAATTTGACATTTTTCGATAAAAAAACAATTTTTGAAAATTTCCGAATTTACAACTAAAATGTCATGACTATACAAATCATTGAAATTTTGATCCAAGTTAGTCAAAATGTATACATAGAGGTCCTTTATGACAGGACTAAGTATAAATAAGCCAAAAATGATCAAATTTGACATTTTTCGATAGAAAAAACATTTTTTGAAAATTTTCGATTTTTCAACATGATAGTCATGACTATACAAATCATTGAAATTTTGATCCAAGTAAGTCAAAATGTATACATAGAGGTCCTGTATGACTGGACTAAGTATAAATAAGCCAAAAATGATCAAATTTGGCATTTTTCGATAGAAAAAAATTTTTTGTAAATTTTTCGATTTTTCAACATGAGAGTCATGACTATACAAATCATTGAAATTTTGATCCAAGTAAGTCAAAATGTATACATAGAAATCCTTTATGACTGGAATAAGAAGAGATAAGCCAAAAATGATCAAATTTGACATTTTTCGATAGAAAAAACATTTTTTGAAAATTTTCGATTTTTCAACATGAGAGTCATGACTATACAAATCATTGAAATTTTGATCCAAGTAAGTCAAAATGTATACATAGAGGTCCTTTATGACAGGACTAAGTATAAATAAGCCAAAAATGATCAAATTTGACATTTTTCGATAGAAAAAACATTTTTTGAAAATTTCCGATTTTACAACTAAAATGTCATGACTATACAAATCATTGAAATTTTGATTAAAGTAAGTCAATATTAATACAAAGAGGTTCTTTATGACTGGACTAAGTATAAATTAGCCAAAAATGATCAAATTTGACATTTTTCGATAGAAAAAACATTTTTTGAAAATTTTCGATTTTTCAACAAGAGAGTCAAGACTATACAAATCATTGAAATTTTGATCCAAATAAGTCAAAATGTATACATAGAGGTCCTTTATGACTTTACTAAGTATAAATAAGCCAAAAATGATCAAATTTGACATTTTTCGATAGAAAAAACATTGTTTGAAAATTTTCGATTTTTCACTAGAATGTCATGACTATACAAATCATTGAAATTTTGATCCAAGTAAGTCAAAATGTATACAAAGAGGTCCTTTATGGCTGGATTAAGTATAAATAAGCCAAAAATGATCAAATTTGACATTTTTCGATATAAAAAACATTTTTTGAAAATTTTCGATTTTTCAACATGAGGGTCATGACTATACAAATCATTGAAATTTTGATCCAAGTAAGTCAAGATGTATACATAGAGGTCCTTTATGACTGGACTAAGTATAAATAAGCCAAATATGATCAAATTTGACATTTTTCGATAGAAAAAACATTTTTTGAGATTTTCCGATTTTACAACTAAAATGTCATGACAATACAAATCATTGAAATTTTGATCCAAATAAGTCAAAATGTATACATAGAGGTCCTTTATGACTGAACTAAGTATAAATAAGCCAAAAATGATCAAATTTGACAATTTTCGATAGAAAAAACATTTTTTGAAAATTTTCGATTTTTCAACATGATAGTCATGACTATACAAATCATTGAAATTTTGATCCAAGTAAGTCCAAATGTATACATAGAAGTCCTTTATGACTGGAATAAGAAGAAATAAGCCAAAAATTATCAAATATGACATTTTTCGATAGAAAAAACATTTTTTGAAAATTTCCGATTTTACAACTAAAATGTCATGACTATACAAATCATTGAAATTTTGATCCAAGTAAGTCAAAATGTATACATAGAGGTCCTTTATGACAGGACTAAGTATAAATAAGCCAAAAATGATCAAATTTGACATTTTTCGATAGAAAAAACATTTTTTGAAAATTTCCGATTTTTCAACTAAAATGTCATGACTATACAAATCATTGAAATTTTGATTAAATAAGTCAAAATTAATACAAAGAGGTTCTTTATGACTGGACTAAGTATAAATTAGTCAAAAATGATCAAATTTGACATTTTTCGATAGAAAAAACATTTTTTGAAAATTTTCGATTTTTCAACAAGAGAGTCAAGACTATACAAATCATTGAAATTTTGATCCAAGTAAGTCAAAATGTATACATAAAGGTCCTTTATGACTGGAATAAGTAGAAATAAGTCAAAAATGATCAAATTTGACATTTTTCGATAGAAAAAACATTTTTTGAAAATTTTCGATTTTTCAACATGAGAGTCATGACTATACAAATCATTGAAATTTTGATCCAAGTAAGTCAAAATGTATACATATAAGTCCTTTATGACTGGACTTAGTATAAATAAGCCAAAAATGATCAAATTTACATTTTTCGATAGAAAAAACATTTTTTGAAAATTTCCGATTTTACAACTAAAATGTCATGACAATACAAATTATTGAAATTTTGATCCAAGTAAGTCAAAATGTATACATAGAGGTCCTTTATGACTGGACTAAGTATAAATAAACCAAAAATGATCAAATTTGACATTTTTCGATAGAAAAAACATTTTTTGAAAATTTTCGATTTTTCAACATGATAGTCATGACTATACAAATCATTGAAATTTTGATCCAAGTAAGTCAAAATGTATACATAGAGGTCCTTTATGACTGGACTAAGTATAAATAAGCCAAAAATGATCAAATTTGGCATTTATCGATAGAAAAAAATTTTTTGTAAATTTTTCGATTTTTCAACATGAGAGTCATGACTATACAAATCATTGAAATTTTGATCCAAGTAAGTCAAAATGTATACATAGAAATCCTTTATGTCTGGAATAAGAAGAAATAAGCCAAAAATGATCAAATTTGACATTTTTCGATAGAAAAAACATTTTTTGAAAATTTTCGATTTTTCAACATGAGAGTCATGACTATACAAATCATTGAAATTTTGATCCAAGTAAGTCCAAATGTATACATAGAGGTCCTTTATGACTGGAATAAGAAGAAATAAGCCAAAAATTATCAAATATGACATTTTTCGATAGAAAAAACATTTTTTGAAAATTTTCGATTTTTCAACATGAGAGTCATGACTATACAAATCATTGAAATTTTGATCCAAGTAAGTCAAAATCTATACATAGAGGTCCTTTATGACAGGACTAAGTATAAATAAGCCAAAAATGATCAAATTTGACATTTTTCGATAGAAAAAACATTTTTTGAAAATTTCCGATTTTACAACTAAAATGTCATGACTATACAAATCATTGAAATTTTGATTAAAGTAAGTCAATATTAATACAAAGAGGTTCTTTATGACTGGACTAAGTATAAATTAGCCAAAAATGATCAAATTTGACATTTTTCGATAGAAAAAACATTTTTTGAAAATTTTCGATTTTTCAACAAGAGAGTCAAGACTATACAAATCATTGAAATTTTGATCCAAGTAAGTCAAAATGTATACATAAAGGTCCTTTATGACTGGAATAAGTAGAAATAAGCCAAAAATGATCAAATTTGACATTTTTCGATAGAAAAAACCTTTTTTGAAAATTTTCGATTTTTCAACATGAGAGTCATGACTGTACAAATCATTGAAATTTTGATCCAATTAAGTCAAAATGTATACAAAGAGGTCCTTTATGACAGGACTAAGTATAAATAAGCCAAAAATGATCAAATTTGACATTTTTCGATATAAAAAACATTTTTTGAAAATTTCCGATTTTACAACTAAAATGTCATGACTATACAAATCATTGAAATTTTGATCCAAGTAAGTCAAAATTTATACAAAGAGGTTCTTTATGAATGGTTTAAGTATAAATAAGCCAAAAATGATCAAATTTGACATTTTTCGATAGGAAAAACATTTTTTGAAAATTTTCGATTTTTCAACATGAGAGTCATGACTATACAAATCATTGAAATTTTGATCCAAGTAAGTCAAAATGTATACATAGAGGTCCTTTATGACTGGACTAAGTATAAATAAGCCAAAAATGATCAAATTTGACATTTTTCGATAGAAAATACATTTTTTGAAAATTTTCAATTTTTCAACATGGGAGTCATGACTATACAAATCATTGAAATTTTGATCCAAGTAAGTCAAAATGTATACATAGAAGTCCTTTATGACTGGACTATGTATAAATAAGCCAAAACTGATCAAATTTGACATTTTTCGATAGAAAAAACATTTTTTGAAAATTTTCGATTTTTCTACATGAGAGTCATGACTATACAAATCATTGAAATTTTGATCCAAGTAAGTCAAAATGTATACATAGAAGTCCTTTATGACTGGAATAAGTATAAATAAGCCAAAAATGATCAAATTTGGCATTTTTCGATAGAAAAAACATTTTTTGAAAATTTTCGATTTTTCAACATGAGAGTCATGCTATACAAATCATTGAAATTTTGATCCAAGTAAGTCAAAATATATACATATAGGTCCTTTATCACTGGACTAAGTATAAATAAGCCAAAAATGATCAAATTTGACATTTTTCGATACAAAAAACATTTTTTGAAAATTTTCCATTTTTTAACATGAGAGTCATAACTATACAAATCATTGAAATTTTGATCCAAGTAAGTCAAAATGTATACAAAGAGGTCCTTTATGACTGGACTAAGTATAAATAAGCCAAAAATGATCAAAATTGGCATTTTTCGATAGAAAAAACATTTTTGAAAATTTCCGAATTTACAACTAAAATGTCATGACTATACAAATGATTGAAATTTTGATCCAAGTAAGTCAAAATGTATACATAGAGGTCCTTTGTGACTGGACTAAGTATAAATAAGCCAAAAATGATCAAATTTGACATTTTTCGATAGAAAAAACATTTTTTGAAAATTTCCGATTTTACAACTAAAATGTCATGACTATACAAATCATTGAAATTTTGATCCAAGTAAGTCAAAATGTATACATAGAGGTCCTTTATGACTGAAATAAGTAGAAATAAGCCAAAAATGATCAAATTTGACATTTTTCGATAGAAAAAACATTTTTTGAAAATTTTCGATTTTTCAACATGAGAGTCATGACTATACAAATCATTGAAATTTTCATCCAAGTAAGTCAAAATGTATACATAGAGGTCCTTTATGACTGGACTAAGTATAAATAAGACAAAAATGATCAAATTTGACATTCTTCGATAGAAAAAACATTTTTTGAAAATTTTCGATTTTTCAACAAGATAGTCATGACTATACAAATCATTGAAATTTTGATCCAAGTAAGTCAAAATGTATACATAGAGGTCCTTTATGACTGGACTAAGTATAAATAAGCCAAAAATGATCAAAGTTGACATTTTTCGATAGAAAAAAAATTTTTTGAAAATTTTCGATTTTTCAACATGAAAGTCATTACTATAAAAATCATTGAAATTTTGATTAAAGTAAGTCAAAATTAGTACAAAGAGGTTCTTTATGACTGGACTAAGTATAAATTAGCCAAAAATGATCAAATTTGACATTTTTCGATAGAAAAAACATTTTTTGAAAATTTTCGATTTTTCAACAAGAGAGTCAAGACTATACAAATCATTGAAATTTTGATCCAAGTAAGTCAAAATGTATACACAAAGGTCCTTTATGACTGGAATAAGTAGAAATAAGCCAAAAATGATCAAATTTGACATTTTTCGATAGAAAAAACCTTTTTTGAAAATTTTCGATTTTTCAACATGAGAGTCATGACTGTACAAATCATTGAAATTTTGATCCAAGTAAGTCAAAATGTATACAAAGAGGTCCTTTATGACTGGACTAAGTATAAATAAGCCAAAAATGATCAAATTTGACATTTTTCGATAGAAAAAACATTTTTTGAAAATTTCCGATTTTACAACTAAAATGTCATGACTATACAAATCATTGAAATTTTGATCCAAGTAAGTCAAAATTTATACAAAGAGGTTCTTTATGAATGGTTTAAGTATAAATAAGCCAAAAATGATCAAATTTGACATTTTTCGATAGAAAAAACATTTTTTGAAAATTTTCGATTTTTCAACATGAGAGTCATGACTATACAAATCATTGAAATTTTGATCCAAGTAAGTCAAAATGTATACATAGAGGTCCTTTATGACTGGACTAAGTATAAATAAGCCAAAAATGATCAAATTTGACATTTTTCGATAGAAAATACATTTTTTGAAAATTTTCAATTTTTCAACATGAGAGTCATGACTATACAAATCATTGAAATTTTGATCCAAGTAAGTCAAAATGTATACATAGAGGTCCTTTATGACTGAAATAAGTAGAAATAAGCCAAAAATGATTTAATTTGACATTTTTCGATAGAAAAAACATTTTTTGAAAATTTTCGATTTTTCAACATGAGAGTCATGACTATACAAATCATTGAAATTTTTATCCAAGTAAGTCAAAATGTATACATAGAGGTCCTTTATGACTGGACTAAGTATAAATAAGACAAAAATGATCAAATTTGACATTCTTCGATAGAAAAAAACATTTTTTGAAAATTTTCGATTTTTCAACAAGAGAGTCATGACTATACAAATCATTGAAATTTTGATCCAAGTAAGTCAAAATGTATACAAAGAGGTCCTTTATGACTGGACTAAGTATAAATAAGCCAAAAATGATCAAAGTTGACATTTTTCGATAGAAAAAAATTTTTTGAAAATTTTCGATTTTTCAACATGAAAGTCATTACTATAAAAATCATTGAAATTTTGATTAAAGTAAGTCAAAATTAGTACAAAGAGGTTCTTTATGACTGGACTAAGTATAAATTAGCCAAAAATGATCAAATTTGACATTTTTCGATAGAAAAAACATTTTTTGAAAATTTTCGATTTTTCAACAAGAGAGTCAAGACTATACAAATCATTGAAATTTTGATCCAAGTAAGTCAAAATGTATACACAAAGGTCCTTTATGACTGGAATAAGTAGAAATAAGCCAAAAATGATCAAATTTGACATTTTTCGATAGAAAAAACCTTTTTTGAAAATTTTCGATTTTTCAACATGAGAGTCATGACTGTACAAATCATTGAAATTTTGATCCAAGTAAGTCAAAATGTATACAAAGAGGTCCTTTATGACTGGACTAAGTATAAATAAGCCAAAAATGATCAAATTTGACATTTTTCGATAGAAAAAAACATTTTTTGAAAGTTTCCGATTTTACAACTAAAATGTCATGACTATACAAATCATTGAAATTTTGATCCAAGTAAGTCAAAATTTATACAAAGAGGTTCTTTATGAATGGTTTAAGTATAAATAAGCCAAAAATGATCAAATTTGACATTTTTCGATAGAAAAAACATTTTTTGAAAATTTTCGATTTTTCAACATGAGAGTCATGACTATACAAATCATTGAAATTTTGATCCAAGTAAGTCAAAATGTATACATAGAGGTCCTTTATGACTGGACTAAGTATAAATAAGCCAAAAATGATCAAATTTGACATTTTTCGATAGAAAATACATTTTTTGAAAATTTTCAATTTTTCAACATGAGAGTCATGACTATACAAATCATTGAAATTTTGATCCAAGTAAGTCAAAATGTATACATAGAGGTCCTTTATGACTGAAATAAGTAGAAATAAGCCAAAAATGATTTAATTTGACATTTTTCGATAGAAAAAACATTTTTTGAAAATTTTCGATTTTTCAACATGAGAGTCATGACTATACAAATCATTGAAATTTTTATCCAAGTAAGTCAAAATGTATACATAGAGGTCCTTTATGACTGGACTAAGTATAAATAAGACAAAAATGATCAAATTTGACATTCTTCGATAGAAAAAACATTTTTTGAAAATTTTCGATTTTTCAACAAGAGAGTCATGACTATACAAATCATTGAAATTTTGATCCAAGTAAGTCAAAATGTATACAAAGAGGTCCTTTATGACTGGACTAAGTATAAATAAGCCAAAAATGATCAAAGTTGACATTTTTCGATAGAAAAACGTTTTTTGAAAATTTTCGATTTTTCAACATGAGAGTCATGACTATACAAATCATTGAAATGTTGATCCAAGTAAGTCAAAATGTATACATAGAGGTCCTTTATGACTGGACTAAGTATAAATAGGCCAAAAATGATCAAATTTGACATTTTTCGATAGAAAAAACATTTTTTGAAAATTTTCGATTTTTCAACATGAGAGTCATGACTATACAAATCATTGAAATTTTGATCCAAGTAAGTCAAAATGTATACATAGAAGTCCTTTATGACTGGACTAAGTATAAAAAAGCCAAAACTGATCAAATTTGACATTTTTCGATAGAAAAAACATTTTTTGAAAATTTTCGATTTTTCTACATGAGAGTCATGACTATACAAATCATTGAAATTTTGATCCAAGTAAGTCAAAATGTATACATAGAGGTCCTTTATGACTGGACTAAGTATAAATAAGCCAAAACTGATCAAATTTGACATTTTTCGATAGAAAAAACATTTTTTTAAAATTTGCGATTTTTCTACATGAGAGTCATGACTATACAAATCATTGAAATTTTGATCCAAGTAAGTCAAAATGTATACATAGAGGTCCTTTATGACTGGACTAAGTATAAATAAGCGAAAAATGATCAAATTTGACATTTTTCGATAGAAAAAACATTTTTTGAAAATTTCCGATTTTACAACTAAAATGTCATGACTTTACAAATCATTGAAATTTTGATCTAAGTAAATAAAAATGTATACATAGAGGTCCTTTATGACTGGACTAAGTATAAATAAGCCAAAAATGATCAAATTTGACATTTTTCGATAGAAAAAACATTTTTTGAAAATTTTCGATTTTTCAATATGAGAGTCATGACTATACAAATCATTGAAATTTTGATCCAAGTAAGTGAAAATGTATACAAAGAGGTCCTTTATGACTGGACTAAGCAGAAAAAAGCCAAAAATGATCAAATTTGACATTTTTCGATAGAAAAAACATTTTTTGAAAATTTTCGATTTTTCAACATGAGAGTCATGACTATACAAATCATTGAAATTTTGATCCAAGTAAGTCAAAATGTATACATAGAGGTCCTTTATGACTGGACTAAGTATAAATAAGCCAAAAACGATCAAATTTGACATTTTTCGATAGAAAAAACATTTTTTGAAAATTTTCGATTTTTCAACATGAGAGTCATGACTATACAAATCATTGAAATTTTGATCCAAATAAGTCAAAATGTATACATAGAGGTCCTCTTTGACTGGACTAAGTATAAATAAGCCAAAAATGATCAAATTTGACATTTTTCGATAGAAAAAACATTTTTTGAAAATTTCCGATTTTACAACTAAAATGTCATGACTATACAAATCATTGAAATTTTGATCCAAGTAAGTCAAAATGTATACATAGAGGTCCTTTATGACTGGACTAAGTAGAAATAAGCCAAAAATGATCAAATTTGACATTTTTCGATAGAAAAAACATTTTTTGAAAATTTTCGATTTTACAACTAAAATGTCATGACTTTACAAATCATTGAAATTTTGATCTAAGTAAGTAAAAATGTATACAAAGAGGTCCTTTATGACTGGACTAAGTATAAATAAGCCAAAAATGATCAAATTTGACATTTTTCGATAGAAAAAACATTTTTTGAAAATTTTTGATTTTTCAATATGAGAGTCATGACTATACAAATCATTGAAATTTTGATCCAAGTAAGTCAAAATGTATACAAAGAGGTCCTTTATGACTGGACTAAGTATAAATAAGCCATAAATGGTCAAATTTGACATTTTTCGATAGAAAAAACATTTTTTGAAAATTTTCGATTTTTCAACATGAGAGTCATGACTATACAAATCATTGAAATTTTGATCCAAGTAAGTCAAAATGTATACATAGAGGTCCTTTATGACTGGACTAAGTATAAATAAGCGAAAAATGATCAAATTTGACATTTTTCGATAGAAAAAACATTTTTTGAAAATTTCCGATTTTACAACTAAAATGTCATGACTATACAAATCATTGAAATTTTGATCCAAGTAAGTCAAAATGTATACATAGAGGTCCTTTATGACTGGACTAAGTAGAAATAAGCCAAAAATGATCAAATTTGACATTTTTCGATAGAAAAAACATTTTTTGAAAATTTTCGATTTTACAACTAAAATGTCATGACTTTACAAATCATTGAAATTTTGATCTAAGTAAGTAAAAATGTATACAAAGAGGTCCTTTATGACTGGACTAAGTATAAATAAGCCAAAAATGATCAAATTTGACATTTTTCGATAGAAAAAACATTTTTTGAAAATTTTTGATTTTTCAATATGAGAGTCATGACTATACAAATCATTGAAATTTTGATCCAAGTAAGTCAAAATGTATACAAAGAGGTCCTTTATGACTGGACTAAGTATAAATAAGCCATAAATGGTCAAATTTGACATTTTTCGATAGAAAAAACATTTTTTGAAAATTTTACAACTAAAATGTCATGACTTTACAAATTATTGAAATTTTGATGCAAGTAAGTAAAAATGTATACATAGAGGTCCTTTATGACTGGACTAAGTATAAATAAGCCAAAAATGATCAAATTCGACATTTTTCGATAGAAAAAACATTTTTTGAAAATTTTCGATTTTTCAACATGAGAGTCATGACTATACAAATCATTGAAATTTTGATCCAAGTAAGTCAAAATGTATACATAAAGGTCCATTATGACTGGACTAAGTATAAATTAGCCAAAAATGATCAAATTTGACATTTTTCGATAGAAAAAACATTTTTTGAAAATTTTCGATTTTTCAATATGAGAGTCATGACTATACAAATCATTGAAATTTTGATCCAAGTAAGTCAAAATGTATACATAGAGGTCCTTTATGACTGGACTAAGTATAAATAAGCCAAAAACGATCAAATTTGACATTTTTCGATAGAAAAAACATTTTTTGAAAATTTTCGATTTTTCAACATGAGAGTCATGACTATACAAATCATTGAAATTTTGATCCAAGTAAGTCAAAATGTATACATAGAGGTCCTTTATGACTGGACTAAGTATAAATAAGCGAAAAATGATCAAATTTGACATTTTTCGATAGAAAAAACATTTTTTGAAAATTTCCGATTTTACAACTAAAATGTCATGACTTTACAAATCATTGAAATTTTGATCTAAGTAAGTAAAAATGTATACATAGAGGTCCTTTATGACTGTACTAAGTATAAATAAGCCAAAAATGATCAAATTTGACATTTTTCGATAGAAAAAACATTTTTTGAAAATTTTCGATTTTTCAACATGAGAGTCATGACTATACAAATCATTGAAATTTTGATCCAAGTAAGTCAAAATGTATACATAGAGGTCCTTTATGACTGGACTAAGTAGAAAAAAGCCAAAAATGATCAAATTTGACATTTTTCGATAGAAAAAACATTTTTTGAAAATTTTCGATTTTTCAACATGAGAGTCATGACTATACAAATCATTGAAATTTTGATCCAAGTAAGTCAAAATGTATACATAGAGGTCCTTCATGACTGGACTAAGTATGATTAAGCCAAAAACGATCAAATTTGACATTTTTCGATAGAAAAAACATTTTTTGAAAATTTTCGATTTTTCAACATGAGAGTCATGACTATACAAATCATTGAAATTTTGATCCAAGTAAGTCAAAATGTATACATAGAGGTCCTCTATGACTGGACTAAGTATAAATAAGCCAAAAATGATCAAATTTGACATTTTTCGATAGAAAAAACATTTTTTGAAAATTTCCGATTTTACAACTAAAATGTCATGACTTTACAAATCATTGAAATTTTGATCTAAGTAAGTAAAAATGTATACAAAGAGGTCCTTTATGACTGGACTAAGTATAAATAAGCCAAAAATGATCAAATTTGACATTTTTCGATAGAAAAAACATTTTTTGAAAATTTTCGATTTTTCAATATAAGAGTCATGACTATACAAATCATTAAAATTTTGATCCAAGTAAGTCAAAATGTATACATAGAGGTCCTTCATGACTGGACTAAGTATGATTAAGCCAAAAACGATCAAATTTGACATTTTTCGATAGAAAAAACATTTTTTGAAAATTTTCGATTTTTCAACATGAGAGTCATGACTATACAAATCATTGAAATTTTGATCCAAGTAAGTCAAAATTTATACATAGAGGTTCTTTATGACTGGACTAAGTATAAATAATCCAAAAATGTTCAAATTTGATATTTTTCGACAGAAAAAACATTTTTTGAAAATTTTCGATTTTTCAACATGAGAGTCATGACTATACAAATCATTGAAATTTTGATCCAAGTAAGTCAAAGTGTATACATAGAGGTCCTTTATGACTAAACTAAGTAGAAATATGCCAAAAATGATCAAATTTGACATTTTTCATAGAAAAAACATTTTTTGAAAATTTTCGATTTTTCAACATGAGAGTCATGACTATACAAATCATTGAAATTTTGATCCAAGTAAGTCACATTGTATACATACAGGTCCTTTATGACTGGACTATGTATAAATAAGCCAAAAATGATCAAATTTGACATTTTTCGATAGAAAAAACATTTTTTGAAAATTTTCGATTTTTCAACATGAGAGTCATGACTATACAAATCATTGAAATTTTGATCCAAACAAGTCAAAATGTATACATAGAGGTCCTTTATGACTGGACTAAGTATAAATAAGCCAAAAATGGTAAAATTTGACATTTTTCGATAGAAAAAACATTTTTAGAAAATTTTACAACTAAAATGTCATGACTTTACAAATTATTGAAATTTTGATACAAGTAAGTAAAAATGTATACATACAGGTCCTTTATGACTGGAATAAGTATAAATAAGCCAAAAATGATCAAATTCGACATTTTTCGATAGAAAAAACATTTTTTGAAAATTTTCGATTTTTCAACATGAGAGTCAT
Source organism: Chrysoperla carnea (assembly GCF_905475395.1). Lineage (NCBI taxonomy): Eukaryota > Metazoa > Arthropoda > Insecta > Neuroptera > Chrysopidae > Chrysoperla > Chrysoperla carnea. The sequence goes on from NW_025408274.1 coordinate 125,416, forward strand.
GACTATACAAATCATTGAAATTTTGATCCAAGTAAGTCAAAATGTATACATAGAGGTCCTTTATGACTGGACTAAGTATAAATAAGCCAAAAATGGTCAAATTTGACATTTTTCGATAGAAAAAACATTTTTTGAAAATTTCCGATTTTACAACTAAAATGTCATGACTATACAAATCATTGAAATTTTGATCCAAGTAAGTCAAAATGTATACATAGAGGTCCTTTATGACTGGACTAAGTATAAATAAGCGAAAAATGATCAAATTTGACATTTTTCGATAGAAAAAACATTTTTTGAAAATTTCCGATTTTACAACTAAAATGTCATGACTTTACAAATCATTGAAATTTTGATCTAAGTAAGTAAAAATGTATACAAAGAGGTCCTTTATGACTGGACTAAGTATAAATAAGCCAAAAATGATCAAATTTGACATTTTTCGATAGAAAAAACATTTTTTGAAAATTTTCGATTTTTCAATATAAGAGTCATGACTATACAAATCATTAAAATTTTGATCCAAGTAAGTCAAAATGTATACAAAGAGGTCCTTTATGACTGGACTAAGTATAAATAAGCCATAAATGGTCAAATTTGACATTTTTCGATAGAAAAAACATTTTTTGAAAATTTTACAACTAAAATGTCATGACTTTACAAATTATTGAAATTTTGATGCAAGTAAGTAAAAATGTATACATAGAGGTCCTTTATGACTGGACTAAGTATAAATAAGCCAAAAATGATCAAATTCGACATTTTTCGATAGAAAAAACATTTTTTGAAAATTTTCGATTTTTCAACATGAGAGTCATGACTATACAAATCATTGAAATTTTGATCCAAGTAAGTCAAAATGTATACATAAAGGTCCATTATGACTGGACTAAGTATAAATTAGCCAAAAATGATCAAATTTGACATTTTTCGATAGAAAAAACATTTTTTGAAAATTTTCGATTTTTCAATATGAGAGTCATGACTATACAAATCATTGAAATTTTGATCCAAGTAAGTCAAAATGTATACATAGAGGTCCTTTATGACTGGACTAAGTATAAATAAGCCAAAAATGATCAAATTTGACATTTTTCGATAGAAAAAACATTTTTTGAAAATTTTCGATTTTTCAACATGAGAGTCATGACTATACAAATCATTGAAATTTTGATCCAAGTAAGTCAAAATGTATACATAGAGGTCCTTTATGACTGGACTAAGTAGAAAAAAGCCAAAAACGATCAAATTTGACATTTTTCGATAGAAAAAACATTTTTTGAAAATTTTCGATTTTTCAACATGAGAGTCATGACTATACAAATCATTGAAATTTTGATCCAAGTAAGTCAAAATGTATACATAGAGGTCCTTCATGACTGGACTAAGTATGATTAAGCCAAAAACGATCAAATTTGACATTTTTCGATAGAAAAAACATTTTTTGAAAATTTTCGATTTTTCAACATGAGAGTCATGACTATACAAATCATTGAAATTTTGATCCAAGTAAGTCAAAATGTATACATAGAGGTCCTCTATGACTGGACTAAGTATAAATAAGCCAAAAATGATCAAATTTGACATTTTTCGATAGAAAAAACATTTTTTGAAAATTTCCGATTTTACAACTAAAATGTCATGACTATACAAATCATTGAAATTTTGATCCAAGTAAGTCAAAATTTATACATAGAGGTTCTTTATGACTGGACTAAGTATAAATAATCCAAAAATGTTCAAATTTGATATTTTTCGACAGAAAAAACATTTTTTGAAAATTTTCGATTTTTCAACATGAGAGTCATGACTATACAAATCATTGAAATTTTGATCCAAGTAAGTCAAAGTGTATACATAGAGGTCCTTTATGACTAAACTAAGTAGAAATATGCCAAAAATGATCAAATTTGACATTTTTCATAGAAAAAACATTTTTTGAAAATTTTCGATTTTTCAACATGAGAGTCATGACTATACAAATCATTGAAATTTTGATCCAAGTAAGTCAAAATGTATACATACAGGTCCTTTATGACTGGACTATGTATAAATAAGCCAAAAATGATCAAATTTGACATTTTTCGATAGAAAAAACATTTTTTGAAAATTTTCGATTTTTCAACATGAGAGTCATGACTATACAAATCATTGAAATTTTGATCCAAACAAGTCAAAATGTATACATAGAGGTCCATTATGACTGGACTAAGTATAAATAAGCCAAAAATGGTAAAATTTGACATTTTTCGATAGAAAAAACATTTTTTGAAAATTTTACAACTAAAATGTCATGACTTTACAAATTATTGAAATTTTGATACAAGTAAGTAAAAATGTATACATACAGGTCCTTTATGACTGGAATAAGTATAAATAAGCCAAAAATGATCAAATTCGACATTTTTCGATAGAAAAAACATTTTTTGAAAATTTTCGATTTTTCAACATGAGAGTCATGACTATACAAATCATTGAAATTTTGATCTAAGTAAGTCAAAATGTATACATAGAGGTCCTTTATGACTGGACTAAGTATAAATAAGCCAAAAATGGTCAAATTTGACATTTTTCGATAGAAAAAACATTTTTTGAAAATTTCCGATTTTACAACTAAAATGTCATGACTATACAAATCATTGAAATTTTGATCCAAGTAAGTCAAAATGTATACATAGAGGTCCTTTATGACTGGACTAAGTATAAATAAGCGAAAAATGATCAAATTTGACATTTTTCGATAGAAAAAACATTTTTTGAAAATTTCCGATTTTACAACTAAAATGTCATGACTTTACAAATCATTGAAATTTTGATCTAAGTAAGTAAAAAATGTATACAAAGAGGTCCTTTATGACTGGACTAAGTATAAATAAGCCAAAAATGATCAAATTTGACATTTTTCGATAGAAAAAACATTTTTTGAAAATTTTCGATTTTTCAATATAAGAGTCATGACTATACAAATCATTAAAATTTTGATCCAAGTAAGTCAAAATGTATACAAAGAGGTCCTTTATGACTGGACTAAGTATAAATAAGCTATAAATGGTCAAATTTGACATTTTTCGATAGAAAAAACATTTTTTGAAAATTTTACAACTAAAATGTCATGACCTTACAAATTATTGAAATTTTGATGCAAGTAAGTAAAAATGTATACATAGAGGTCCTTTATGACTGGACTAAGTATAAATAAGCCAAAAATGATCAAATTCGACATTTTTCGATAGAAAAAACATTTTTTGAAAATTTTCGATTTTTCAACATGAGAGTCATGACTATACAAATCATTGAAATTTTGATCCAAGTAAGTCAAAATGTATACATAAAGGTCCATTATGACTGGACTAAGTATAAATTAGCCAAAAATGATCAAATTTGACATTTTTCGATAGAGAAACATTTTTTGAAAATTTTCGATTTTTCAACATGAGAGTCATGACTATACAAGTCATTGAAATTTTGATCCAATTAGGTCAAAATGTATACATAGAATTCCTTTATGACGGGACTAAGTATAAATAAGCCAAAAATGATCAAATTTGACATTTTTCGATAGAAAAAACATTTTTTGAAAATTTTCGATTTTTCAACATGAGAGTCATGACTATACAAATCATTGAAATTTTGATCCAAGTAAGTCAAAATGTATACATAGAGGTCCTTTATGACTGGACTAAGTAGAAAAAAGCCAAAAATGATCAAATTTGACATTTTTCGATAGAAAAAACATTTTTTGAAAATTTTCGATTTTTCAACATGAGAGTCATGACTATACAAATCATTGAAATTTTGATCCAAGTAAGTCAAAATGTATACATAGAGGTCCTTCATGACTGGACTAAGTATGATTAAGCCAAAAACGATCAAATTTGACATTTTTCGATAGAAAAAACATTTTTTGAAAATTTCCGATTTTACAACTAAAATGTCATGACTATACAAATCATTGAAATTTTGATCCAAGTAAGTCAAAATTTATACATAGAGGTTCTTTATGACTGGACTAAGTATAAATAATCCAAAAATGTTCAAATTTGACATTTTTCGACAGAAAAAACATTTTTTGAAAATTTTCGATTTTTCAACATGAGAGTCATGACTATACAAATCATTGAAATTTTGATCCAAGTAAGTCAAAGTGTATACATAGAGGTCCTTTATGACTAAACTAAGTAGAAATATGCCAAAAATGATCAAATTTGACATTTTTCATAGAAAAAACCTTTTTTGAAAATTTTCGATTTTTCAACATGAGAGTCATGACTATACAAATCATTGAAATTTTGATCCAAGTAAGTCAAAATGTATACATACAGGTCCTTTATGACTGGACTAAGTATAAATAAGCCAAAAATGATCAAATTTGACATTTTTCGATAGAAAAAACATTTTTTGAAAATTTTCGATTTTTCAACATGAGAGTCATGACTATACAAATCATTGAAATTTTGATCCAAATAAGTCAAAATGTATACATAGAGGTCCTTTATGACTGGACTAAGTATAAATAAGCCAAAAATGGTAAAATTTGACATTTTTCGATAGAAAAAACATTTTTTGAAAATTTTACAACTAAAATGTCATGACTTTACAAATTATTGAAATTTTGATACAAGTAAGTAAAAATGTATACATACAGGTCCTTTATGACTGGAATAAGTATAAATAAGCCAAAAATGATCAAATTCGACATTTTTCGATAGAAAAAACATTTTTTGAAAATTTTCGATTTTTCAACATGAGAGTCATGACTATACAAATCATTGAAATTTTGATCCAAGTAAGTCAAAATGTATACATAGAGGTCCTTTATGACTGGACTAAGTATAAATAAGCCAAAAATGGTCAAATTTGACATTTTTCGATAGAAAAAACATTTTTTGAAAATTTTTCAACTAAAATGTCATGACTTTACAAATTATTGAAATTTTGATGCAAGTAAGTAAAAATGTATACATAGAGGTCCTTTATGACTGGACTAAGTATAAATAAGCCAAAAATGATCAAATATGACATTTTTCGATAGAAAAAACACTTTTTGAAAATTTTCGATCTTTCAACATGAGAGTCATGACTATACAAATCATTGAAATTTTGATCCAAGTAAGTCAAAATGTATACATAGAGGTCCTTTATGACTGGACTAAGTAGAAATAAGCCCAAAATGATCAAATTAGACATTTTTCGATAGAAAAAACATTTTTTGAAAATTTCCGATTTTACAACTAAAATGTCATGACTATACAAATCATTGATATTTTGATCCAAGTAAGTCAAAATTTATACATAGAGGTTCTTTATGACTGGACTAAGTATAAATAAGCCAAAAATGATCAAATTTGACATTTTTCGATAGAAAAAAACATTTTTTGAAAATTTTCGAATTTTCAACATGAGAGTCATGACTATACAAATCATTGAAATTTTGATCTAAGTAAGTCAAAATGTATACATACAGGTCCTTTATGACTGGACTAAGTATAAATAAGCCAAAAATGATCAAATTTGACATTTTTCGATAGAAAAAACATTTTTTGAAAATTTTCGATTTTTCAACATGAGAGTCATGACTATACAAATCATTGAAATTTTGATCCAAGTAAGTCAAAATGTATACATTGAGGTCCTTTATGACTGAACTAAGTAGAAATAAGCCAAAAATGATCAAATTTGACATTTTTCGATAGAAAAAACATTTTTTGAAAATTTTCGATTTTTCAACATGAGAGTCATGACTATACAAATCATTGAAATTTTGATCCAAGTAAGTCAAAATGTATACATAGAGGTCCTTTATGACTGGACTAAGTATAAATAAGCGAAAAATGATCAAATTTGACATTTTTCGATAGAAAAAACATTTTTTGAAAATTTCCGATTTTACAACTAAAATGTCATGACTTTACAAATCATTGAAATTTTGATCTAAGTAAGTAAAAATGTATACATAGAGGTCCTTTATGACTGGACTAAGTATAAATAAGCCAAAAATGATCAAATTTGACATTTTTCGATAGAAAAAAACATTTTTTGAAAATTTTCGATTTTTCAACATGAGAGTCATGACTATACAAATCATTGAAATTTTGATCCAAGTAAGTCAAAATGTATACAAAGAGGTCCTTTATGACTGGACTAAGTAGAAAAAAGCCAAAAATGATCAAATTTGACATTTTTCGATAGAAAAAACATTATTTGAAAATTTTCGATTTTTCAACATGAGAGTCATGACTATACAAATCATTGAAATTTTGATCCAAGTAAGTCAAAATGTTTACATAGAGGTCCTTCATGACTGGACTAAGTATAATTAAGCCAAAATCGATCAAATTTGACATTTTTCGATAGAAAAAACATTTTTTGAAAATTTTCGATTTTTCAACATGAGAGTCATGACTATACAAATCATTGAAATTTTGATCCAAGTAAGTCAAAATGTATACATACAGGTCCTCTATGACTGGACTAAGTATAAATAAGCCAAAAATGATCAAATTTGACATTTTTCGATAGAAAAAACATTTTTTGAAAATTTCCGATTTTACAACTAAAATGTCATGACTATACAAATCATTGAAATTTTGATCCAAGTAAGTCAAAATTTATACATAGAGGTTCTTTATGACTGGACTAAGTATAAATAATCCAAAAATGTTCAAATTTGACATTTTTCGACAGAAAAAACATTTTTTGAAAATTTTCGATTTTTCAACATGAGAGTCATGACTATACAAATCATTGAAATTTTGATCCAAGTAAGTCAAAGTGTATACATAGAGGTCCTTTATGACTAAACTAAGTAGAAATATGCCAAAAATGATCAAATTTGACATTTTTCATAGAAAAAACATTTTTTGAAAATTTTCGATTTTTCAACATGAGAGTCATGACTATACAAATCATTGAAATTTTGATCCAAGTAAGTCAAAATGTATACATACAGGTCCTTTATGACTGGAATAAGTATAAATAAGCCAAAAATGATCAAAGTCGACATTTTTCGATAGAAAAAACATTTTTTGAAAATTTTCGATTTTTCAACATGAGAGTCACGACTATACAAATCATTGAAATTTTGATCCAAGTAAGTCAAAATGTATACATAGAGGTCCTTTATGACTGGACTAAGTATAAATAAGCCAAAAATGATCAAATTTGACATTTTTCGATAGAAAAAACATTTTTTGAAAATTTTCGATTTTTCAACATGAGAGTCATGACTATACAAATCATTGAAATTTTGATCCAAGTAAGTCAAAATGTATACATAGAGGTCCTTTATGACTGAACTAAGTAGAAATAAGCCAAAAATGATCAAATTTGACATTTTTCGATAGAAAAAACATTTTTTGAAAATTTTCGATTTTTCAACATGAGAGTCATGACTATACAAATCATTGAAATTTTGATCCAAGTAAGTCAAAATGTATACATAGAGGTCCTTTATGACTGGACTAAGTATAAATAAGCCAAAAACGATCAAATTTGACATTTTTCGATAGAAAAATCATTTTTTGAAAATTTTCGATTTTTCAACATGAGAGTCATGACTATACAAATCATTGAAATTTTGATCCAAGTTAGTCAAAATGTATACATAGAGGTCCTTTATGACTGGACTAAGTATAAATAAGCCAAAAATGATCAAATTTGACACTTTTCGATAGAAAAAACATTTTTTGAAAATTTCCGATTTTACAACTTAAATGTCATGACTATACAAATCATTGAAATTTTGATCCAAGTAAGTCAAAATTTATACATAGAGGTTCTTTATGACTGGACTAAGTATAAATAATCCAAAAATGATTAAATTTGACATTTTTCGATAGAAAAAACATTTTTTGAAAATTTTCGATTTTTCAACATGAGAGTCATGACTATACAAATCATTGAAATTTTGATCCAAGTAAGTCAAAATGTATACAAAGAGGTCCTTTATGACTAAACTAAGTAGAAATATGCCAAAAATGATCAAATTTGACATTTTTCGATAGAAAAAACATTTTTTGAAAATTTTCGATTTTTCAACATGAGAGTCATGACTATACAAATCATTGAAATTTTGAAGCAAGTAAGTCAAAATGTATACATACAGGTCCTTTATGACTGGACTAAGTATAAATAAGCCAAAAATGATCAAATTTGACATTTTTCGATAGAAAAAACATTTTTTGAAAATTTTCGATTTTTCAACATGAGAGTCATGACTATACAAATCATTGAAATTTTGATCCAAATAAGTCAAAATGTATATATAGAGGTCCTTTATGACTGGACTAAGTATAAATAAGCCAAAAATGGTCAAATTTGACATTTTTCGATAGAAAAAACATTTTTTGAAAATTTTACAACTAAAATGTCATGACTCTACAAATTACTGAAATTTTGATGCAAGTAAGTAAAACTGTATACATAGAGGTCCTTTATGACTGGACTAAGTATAAATAAGCCAAAAATGATCAAATTCGACATTTTTCGATAGAAAAAACATTTTTTGAAAATTTTCGATTTTTCAAATGAGAGTCATGACTATACAAATCATTGAAATTTTGATCCAAGTAAGTCAAAATGTATACATAGAGGTCCTTCATGACTGGACTAAGTATAAATAAGCCAAAAATGGTCAAATTTGACATTTTTCGATAGAAAAAACATTTTTTGAAAATTTTTCAACTAAAATGTCATGACTTTACAAATTATTGAAATTTTGATGCAAGTAAGTAAAAATGTAAACAAAGAGGTCCTTTTTGACTGGACTAAGTATAAATAAGCCAAAAATGGTCAAATTTGACATTTTTCGATAGAAAAAAACGCTTTTTGAAAATTTTCGATTTTTCAACATGAGAGTCATGATTATACAAATCATTGAAATTTTGATCCAAGTAAGTCAAAATGTATACATAGAGGTCCTTTATGGACTGGGCTAAGTAGAAATAAGCCCAAAATGATCAAATTTGACATTTTTCGATAGAAAAAACATTTTTTGAAAATTTCCGATTTTACAACAAAAATGTCATGACTATACAAATCATTGATATTTTGATCCAAGTAAGTCAAAAATTTATACATAGAGGTTCTTTATGACTGGACTAAGTATAAATAAGCCAAAAATGATTCAAATTTGACATTTTTCGATAGAAAAAACATTTTTTGAAAATTTTCGATTTTTCAACATGAGAGTCATGACTATACAAATCATTGAAATTTTGATCTAAGTAAGTCAAAATGTATACATAGAGGTCCTTTATAACTGAACAAAGTAGAAATAAGCCCAAAATGATCAAATTTGACATTTTTCGATAGAAAAAACATTTTTTGAAAATTTTCGATTTTTCAACATAAGAGTCATGACTGTACAAATCATTGAAATTTTGATCCAAGTAAGTCAAAATGTATACATAGAGGTTCTTTATGACTGGACTAAGTATAAATAAGCCAAAAATGATCAAATTTGACATTTTTCGATAGAAAAAACATTTTTTTAAAATTTGCCGATTTTACAACTAAAATGTCATGACTATACAAATCATTGAAATTTTGATCCAAGTAAGACAAAATGTTTACATAGAGGTCCTTTATGACTGGACTAAGTATAAATAAGCCAAAAATGATCAAATTTGACATTTTTTCGATAGAAAAAACATTTTTTGAAATTTTCGATTTTTCAACATGAGAGTCCATGACTATACAAATCATTGAAATTTTGATCCAAGTAAGTCAAAATGTATACATAGAGGTCCTTTATGACTGGACTAAGTAGAAATAAGCCCAAAATGATCAAATTTTGACATTTTTCGATAGAAAAAACATTTTTTGAAAATTTCCGATTTTACAACTAAAATGTCATGACTATACAAATCATTGATATTTTGATAGATAGAGGTTCTTTATGACTGGACTAAGTATAAATAAGCCAAAAATGATCAAATTTGACATTTTTTCGATAGAAAAAACATTTTTTGAAAATTTTCGATTTTTCAACATGAGAGTCATGACTATACAAATCATTGAAATTTTGATCCAAGTAAAGTCAAAATGTATACATTGGGGTCCTTTATGACTGGGACTAAGTATAAATAAGCCAAAAATAGATCAAATTTGACTTTTTTAGATATAAAAAACATTTTTTTGAAAATTTTCGATTTTTCAACATGAGAGTCATGACTATACAAATCATTGAATTTTGATCCAAGTAAGTCGAAATGTTTACATAGAGGGGTTCCTTTTTGACTGGACTAAGTATAAAATAAGCCAAAAATGATCAAATTTGACATTTTCCCGATAGAAATAACATTTTTTTGAAAATTTTCGATGTTACAACTAGAATGTCATGGACTATACCAATCATTGAAATTTTGGTCCAAGTAAGTCAAAAATGTATACATAGAGGTCCTTTATGACTGGACT